>NW_011335543.1:343433-350241 GCF_000735185.1 Notothenia coriiceps | reverse complement strand
GGGCTGTGTCATCATGCCAATCTTAGAACATAGCCATCATAACTTCAACACAGTGTCTCATGAGCGTCATCCATGTAGTCATACATCCGGCTACTTACAATAAGTGCATTCGACCAAGAAGATACAAACTTGAAGAAAACAGAATCATATAAGTACATCAGGTTTCATAGAGTCAAAACATTTCAAGTGCTACTCAACTGGCTTTAGATGAGCCAGCCCTTTATTAGTATATAAGTGCTTTGTTATTAAATTCTATCGCTCGAAGTGGAGTCTAAAGAGATGAGTTTTCAGTCTGCGCCGGAAGATGTGTAAACTTTCTGCTGTCCTGATGTCAATGGGGAGCTCATTCCACCATTTTGGAGCCAGGATAGCAAACTGACGTGCACAGCTACGTAGGGCCTCTGTTATCATGTGCTAGTCTAATATATAAGGAACATTCAGTATTTTCCCAACACAATGTATGATGGCCAATGCATTTATTTAATATGAAAGTAGTTGAAGAATGTTAGGGAAAAAAAGGAATGAAATTAAAAGTTACGCAATTGTTTCTTTCTAACGCCCATCGAAAGAGAAACCCAGCCTCTGATCTGCATAAACTTTTAAGTAAGGATCATCCTCTTTTCTTCAGAAGCCGTCGCTCAGAGCTCTCTCTGCTGACAGATTCCTTTACAGATAACGCCTGGGGATCTCCAGCCAGATACAGTGTCACGAGATATCTGTTTTTCCCACAGATTACATCAGCCACGGTTTTAAACATTCACATGGGCACAGAGACACACATAAAAGATGATCACAGCGTTGCCAATCAGCAGCCTGCTTTAAGGAGGAATAACGTGATGTGCAGGCAAAGGGTTCCATTTCCCTGAGCCCTAGCTCCCCATTCGGCCGCTCTGGAGGACTTCTGTGTGTAATTATTTAAAGGCCTTGTATTACAGTCTCCAACAGTACTGATCATAACACGGAGGGAAAGATAAAAGGAGGATTGTTTGATGGCGGGGGGATCAGCCCCCCGCTGAGAGACAGTAAAGCCTTGCAAGTCGGTCCTATGTAGAAAAAGGGTGGGGGAGAGTAACATGATGTGTGCTACCTCCATGTTTCCATGCAGTGAGGCTGGGATAGTCTACAGCTAACCGATGGCTCCCGGGATCAGCCACAGGGATGAAGCAACTCCCTGTGAAATCAGAAATGAACCAACAGCACCGCTGCTCACGCATGCACTCACTCATTGGTGTTGCCGCGATTCAGGCTGCTAATTCTGATGCAACAACCTGGAGCTAGAATGCTCCAATGATGATAAACAAACAGCATTTTGGATGGGGAGGGACGGATGGAGGGCTGGATGTAGAGAAGGAGAGAGGGAAGGCGAGAGTGTGGCAGTGCTGGGCAAATAAGACTCAGGGGCTTTTTTTTTTTTTTCATACATGAGATAGTTTCGGTTCTTTAAACAAATGTATGTTTGAAGTTGGGGCTCAGCTGAACACAAGCTTTTTGAAAAAGACTGATGCAAGAGTGGAGCGGGAGATGAGAGAGAGGCTGAAAAGAGGAAGAGGGGAAGAGGGGAAGGGGAAAGACAGAAAAGGGGTCCATGAGAAATAACATGCGCAGACACCGTGAGACAGATATATGGAAACAGCATGATGTTGTAATGCAGGTCAAGAACAGAGACAGAGAAAGACGGAAAGGAGGCCTCCAGTGGTGAAAGGGGGTGTTGCAGCAGAAATTCAATATGAGCTGATATGAACTGAACATGATTCATTTTTTATGAATACAAACATTAAGAGCTGAATAGGCAAGCATCACTATAGCACGGCATCTAAGAGGGAATGATTACTATTCTAAAATGATCTTAAAAGAAAGCACAAAATGAAACATATTGTGATCAGATTCACTAAACTGCGCAAAGATCCTGTTCCTGTTGAGAAGCACTCATGTGGGAAGGTCAAAAATGACAAAGTGTCTTTATTCCGTTGTACCATCCAAAGCCTGTCTGACGTCCAAAGCACACATACACACTCGTGCATTAACACACAGACACACACATTTGTGCGACGCTTTAATCAGAGCGTGGCATGCTCTCAGTCCAGACAAAGCCCAATCAGGGCGGTGATAATTTGGCCTCTCCTTCAATCAGCAGCGCCGTAATTGCATCAGTCACAATCTCCATTTCATCTTTCATCTCTGTGTCCGGGTGGCGGACAGGAGACAGAAAGACACTCTGAGGCTCGGGCCTGTCATTAAAACAGACAGCCAGCAAATCCAGGGGAACAGACAAGGAGCACGATACAACTAATTGTTGTCATTTCAATAAGGCTCACTCAAGTCCTCCCATTGCAGGAACATCTTCTTGTAATTATCTTTTTTTTTAAAAACCGAAATGGCATTGGTAAATTGATAAGTGAGACATCGTTTTTTACTGCAATACTTAGAAAAACGACAGTGCTTATATGATAACGGATTCAAGCAAATATCTCAAAATAAATATAAACAACACCGGACCATTTTAAGATATAAATGCCGGTCTAAAAAGGTCAACTTTAGATAAGAGTTATATTCCATAACAGTATTTATTTTCACGTATTACCAGTGTAACTCCACAGTGGAAAAAGAAAAGAAACCATGCTGTGGTCCATCAAGTCAAAGCCTTTTCAAATAAGAGTATGGTGATGACACTACAAAAGTAAATGCAGTTTTATAATTCCCTAGTGCTTCATATATTATTAGGAAAGAGTAAGATAAGGAAGAGACAAGATGAGTGAAGAAACAAGAAGAATGAAAACATTGTTGAGATTGATAGGTTAAGGATATCAATTGAAATTCATGACTTCTGTTATCTTTGGCAAAATGAGTCATATATACATTTTGCATGTAACGTAATGCATATGTCATGTAAGTGAAATTAGCCTTTGAATGATTAATGAGACATTGGACTTTTTCATTTGGACCATTGAGAGACAGGAATACATTAGTGTTCAGGGGAGACCAGTAGAGGAGGAATCACGCGAGGGTCGATGGACCTCTACTGTACCACACAAGGCACATATTCATTTACAGAGAATTACATTTAAATGTGTATTATTATTTAGTTCATAAGATGCTCCAGAAATCAAATGTATCCTGCTGATACACGTTTAAAAAATATTAAATCCAAGGTAAAAGAAAGGCACCTGGACCGAGCTTTATTTAAAAGGAAATGAACAGATGTATCAGCGCTGTGGACGAAGTATAGGTGATCAGTGTCTCATACACAAAGCAGACCTGAAATACTGCACAAATCAAGAGATTGATCAACTCCCTGATCGAATGATGCATCTGTGGCATGCCGAACACACACACGTTCTGAAACACACACACAAATGTATATCTTCTTTCCTGTCAAACATAACCAAATACAAGGCAAGTTTGTCTATTCTCCAAAGCAATGGATCAATGCTGGGCAGCATATAGATAAAAGCAGACGGACGGATCAATTCAGATGATCCATGAAAGTTATTAGTAATGACATTTATGAATATTTGATGGAAAGTACAGAGAATGTCATCATAAATAGTTATATAAGGAAATGAGGCAGGAATATAAAACAAACAGCATTAAACATTGAACGTGGCTCCCATGTCAAAAGGATTGTGTCCAGAATAATGGGTGAGTTAACAGGGGAGAGGGGGCGGACAATCAGTCGTCCTTTATGTGTCTGCCTCTTAGTGGAGAAGGAAAGGTCGAGCCAGTGTGTCTAACGACCATTTGAGAGGAGGCCAGGGATCACTTGGGTAGAGCAGAGTGTGTGGGGGGGCTGCTTCAAGGGTTTTTAAAAAGTAAACGCCGTCATCCTTTTATATATTTATTGATTTGACCTGACCCCACTAGTTGTGTTGTTATTGTAATGCATTCAAAATAAAAGCCAGTCAAATGTTTAGCATTTATCAATACGCCTCCTCGTTCTGGCATTCAGATTCATTGAATAAGAGGAGCCAGTCGGGGCACGGTGGCTCAAACATCCAGGATACACTCAACCCCGTGGACACAGTTGACATCTGATCCACCTCTTCAGACTATCCCAGTTATCCTACTGTCTTGTCGATGTGCTCTTGCAATGCATCCTGTTCTGCATGCATGCTGTACACGCTTTTTAGAGATAGCCTACTCTCTCCTCACCTTCCTCAATCCATATTTACATGGCAGTGAGTGGGCCAGTGATCGTCCTCCTGAATACCCCTGCTATGTCAGATGAGCTCTAAAAAAATAACAGCTGATCTCCGGTACAGAGGGCGGTGCAAAAGTAGAAATAAAGAGATATTTTGCTCATTTTCATTGGGATAAAACTCAAGCAAAGATGGTGAAATGCACTATAAATACAGGACGAAAAGCTGACATTTCTACTCCAGACCATAGACGAAGTGCAGCAGCAGGGGTAGCTGAAACTGATGTCCTTGCCACAGTTAGTGTATATCACTTTAAAGGGGCTATATTTCGCCATTTAGCGCTGACGTGAGCAGATTTCATGGGGACAGGAGAGGCATGGAACATCTGGATGGCGTTTAGGCTGTTTATAAAGACAGGAAGTCCTCTGACCTGTTTTTCACACTTCATTTAATGCCATGGATTGATGTCAAATCTCTGTGTGTGTGTGTGTGTGTGTGTGTGTGTGTGTGTGTGTGTGTGTGTGTGTGTGTGTGTGTGTGTGTGTGTGTGTGTGTGTGTGTGTGTGTGTGTGTGTGTGTGTGTGTGTGTGTGTGTGTGTGTGTGTGTGTGTGTGTCCTAGCATTACTATACTTGTGGGGACCTAAATCTGTTTACACAGTCACGTGTGGGGACTTGCCTCCCTTATGGGGACAACATTGAGGTTCCCATAAGGGGAATCATTAATTTTAGGGTGAAGACTTGGTTAGGTTTAGGGTTAGGGTTAGGCATGTGTTGGTTATGGTTAAGGTTAGGATAAGTCTCCAGGAAATGTATATATATACATGGTGTGTGCGTGTGTGTGTACTAAGCTCATGAACACACTCTACCATATGGAGGAAAGGCTTCCATACCATAATTCCCACATATGCCTACACACACACATCGCACTGTACAATGGCTCAGCAAAAGCTCTACATTTTAACTACGCGAATTGACATCCCACAACTTAACATCTCTGGGCAGCCTATTATGTGTCCCGCTCATGGCGGCTTGTTTAAGGAGTGTGCGCTCTGGAGGTGTCTTTCCTTCTGCAGTGACAGTGGTTTGTGCGGAGAAGGGGCCAAGGCAGAGAATAGCATGTGGACCAAGGGGGAGTGATATTACAGTTCACCAGCCAGCGAGCACCTACGTAATAGACACCAGCACAACACACACACGCACGCACAATCACACAACCACACACACACAGCCCACGGCCTCTCATTGTCAGGCGGTTGCTCAAGTACTTAAAAGTACTTATGGCTCTCTGAGGGATTTTTGTGTTGGGAGAATGCGTGGATATTCCTTCGAGGATCTCCAGGGACTGTATCCAGCGGGATAGGTACCGTGCGATCGGGCTTTTGCCTGTGTGAATTATGTAGTCCTTGGCTTAAAGCAATGATTCGAGTAGTGAGGTTGTAGGCTCTTTTAATACTTTCGGTGTCAAAGATGGGAGCTAAATATGAGGAATGGATAATAGTTAAAAAAGTACTTTACACTAGGATTGCTACCCTGCCTGGTGCGGTTCAGGGCGCAGAGCTGTTTGAACGCCGCATAAATCCGATTGCTTGTCCTGGCGGAATCGCGGTGAGTTAAAGCTCGGAAGAAGGCGATTATGTAATGCTGTCTGATCATCTGCTGCCTTGCTCGCAGGAACAAATAGCTTGAATGCCCATTGTTCCTTACACGTGTGGGTTTCTTTTTTTTATCTTTTTCTCTTCTTTCTCTCTTGGGTTCCTCTTTCTTCAGGCACCCAACTGGATCCTGTAGACTGCTCCGGTGGTAGCGCCTTCATGACTACCCTCTGCGGCCCCGCTACAGTTGCTCTCCCTTGCAACCTTCCCTTGCTCTGTCGTTTCCACATCGCGACCTTTTCCTCCCCAGCCATCCTTGCCTACTCCTCGTAGTCTGAGCGGACCCAGATAATAGACGTAGGCGTGAAGGTGCTGCTACATCAATGCAGGGGAGAAAGAAGGGCGGGGCAAAAGGGGCCGACTCATGCGGGCCGGCATACAAACAGGAGTTGTACCACAATAGAGTAACAATACAAACATAATGCTGTCACAGTCCGTGCGATTGGCCCATGATCCGCAGAGACTTCGCGGTGACCTGGACGGGAACGGGGCGTTTTGCTGGTGAATGAGAGGATGTCTAAGGGAAGCTTTTCTGAGTGAGCCAAGATGATCGCAGGTGCAAAGCGGGTCAATGTCCTTTTTTTTCCCAAGCTGGTGAAGAGGCGGTGCAAGCCAGGACGGGTGTCTGTGAACTGAGCTGCTGCAAAACCAACGGCAAAGTGAGGTGAGGGTGGCTCAAGCAGAGCCATGGAACAGTGGGTGTTTTGTGTGGGGAATGTGGTGGCCATGACCACACCTTTCCTTTTAGTTTTTAAGGCCTGGTGCGTTACTTTTGTGTTTGCACGGAAAATGAACACCATATTATTTGGAGAAGGTTAACAGTAATTTATACCAATCTCGCAAACTGACTGCAGGTTGTAGCTTATATTGACATCAACACGTGACAATCCTCTATTCTAACTTTCCTGAAATGCATTCTAACATGTTGTAACTGTTTCTTAAAAGGTTTTAGCGTAGTCTAACTTTTAATGTTTAATTCTATCTTAGTGGCTTCGTCGGTCTCACGTTAAGACCAGACC
>NW_011335543.1:335198-343423 GCF_000735185.1 Notothenia coriiceps | reverse complement strand
CTCCAACACCTCCTCCCTCCTCCCTCCCTTTGCTCCCGATTCCCACCAAATCTCAAGCTTGGTTTGACAGCAATAAAGTGTGCTGCTCAGGCAGGGAGAGCTAGTAATGTACTTTTTTTCTTTTCCTCATAGAGATGATTTTGGACTGAGATATAGCCCGAAGGTAGAAGATGAATATAGTGTAAAAAACGTTGACAAGGAATGATTCACAAACTACAGCGAAAGACAAAGATGGATAGACAACAAGGGACGTACACAACACATAAATATTTTAGGACGGTATTAGTACAGAGTTATAAACACGACAATATGATTGAGTACTTTATACAATAGCCTATAAACAACCATCATGAAAAATAGACCATGGATTCTAGTTGTATCAGGATTCCAGTTACCCCCTTTTTGTTTATCCGCTGTGCACTAGGCTCACTATGTGGATAGATGTCTGAGAATGTTATACTCGCACTGTACGAATGGTGGACAGATGGGCAGACGGACGGGCAGCATGAAACTGAGCTAGAGCCCAGGGCCGGGGCAAAGTAAACAGGTATTCATAGCCAGTGCACGGCCAAAGCTGAGGCAGAGCGAGATCAATAGCTTAATGGAATTAGCCTGGCTTTGAAACATGACTGCCAATCGTATTTACTGAAGGCTGTTTATGTTTGCTATAGAGCCTGACTCAATATTTAAAAGCTAGGCAGGGAAAACTTGTCCGAGTCGACAACAGGAAGAACAAAATCTTCACTGCTGCTCTACCACAACAGCGGCTGTCTGCAGTTATTTAACCCAGAGGAATAGCAACAAGATACAAGTCTGCAGGCACGTCCGATGCTGTTTCACTTATCATGTGGTGTCATGTCTTATCTTATGTAAAAACAAGTATGCATCAAATTCGATCTATTCCCATGGAGGCCTTTTTGTACCAGAACCATCATCATTCACATTGTTGTGTTTATAATAGTAATATTTAGGATCCTAAAGAACATGGACTTACCCATCCCCATGAGAATGAAAAGAATGCCACAATAAATCACTCTATTTCCCCCATTCACAATATCTCTTATGAAAAGGCAATATTCAATAATAGGCTCTCTATACCTATGTGAACATAAATCTATGCGTGCATATGTTTATTGACACATGTCAGTTAGCCATGAGCAGTCTCGCTCAATGTCAGATTTTTGGAGGTTTCATCTGACAAACCTACAAATCTTATATCTTCCTCCGGTCAGGGCGAAGTTTTCCACTCACATGTTGTTGTTTCGGTGTGAACAAAAGGTGGTAACCAAGGACTAAGCTCCTGTACTGCAGCTCCTAAGCCTCTGTGTGTGAAACCAGCCTGCCAGCAGAGAGTAAATCCCCCTTTACCCCTGACTGAAGGCAGCAGAGAGGTGACACACCAAGATACCTGCACTGTACACAGATATAAATACCTCCCTCCACAGACCCGCAGAAAAAGCCAAGCTCACCACAGGGATGGCGGTTGCGGGAAGCGATTAAGGGCACGGAGCAGATGCCCACCTGCTCCCCCTGAACCTGGCCATGCCTTGGCTCTGCCAGGGTGCCCGGGGTTGCCCCTGGGTGCCTTAATACACTGTTTCCATCTGTTGCCTGGAAAGCGAAAGGCAGAGATGTCCAAGTGCATGGGCATTACCCCCCCTCTCGCTCTACATGTATCTCTCTCACTCTTTTTCTCCCTCTAAAAGCTGTGAGAGGAGAATTATCGTAATAACACAATGTCTAACTCTTCCCTTCAAGCCATGAAGCTTTGAGCTGACAGACCACTTCTGTGCATTTAGCTTAATGGTGGCATGAAGGCAGGGAGGGAGGAGATGAAGAAGGCTGCCCAGCATGTCTTCTTTGATTTAGCTCAATCTCCATCTATTTGTCAAAGAAAGGCCTGTATGTGCAGCGTGATGAATAAAAAGGCTGCCCATAGAGTACAATGTGTTTACAGACAGGATCAACATTAAGAAGTACATAGTGTGCTGAACTGCCTGTCCGTCAGATTTCTCTCCTTTACTGCAGTTGTAAATGATTATTATCAGCACAAAGCCGGCCTTTATTCTAATTACCTTGTAAATAAACTTGCTTGTCATTACTTTTCAAACCAATTACAGGCTGCCTAATGGAAGAGCTTAATTAGCAGACACTCTACCGGAAAAAAAGAAAGAGACAGGGGGGAAGAAAGGGAATGAATAGAGAAAAAAAAGGAAAAATGCTGGTGGGGGGAAGGGACTGCATTCACTGTGTAATTATACAGTCATCAGATGTTTTTTTTTTCCCTCTCCTCTGTTGTTTTGCAGAGGTGCCACAAGAGAGGTTGGACCTCTCTCTCCCCTCTCTGTCTGTTAAGCGGGAGCTGACAATGGAGCACTCGGCAGGCGGTGACCCGGACCCCCTAATAGTGCTGTGGCAGTCGCGGCCCTCACAGCAGGAGAACAGGAAACAGCAGAACACTGCGTGTTGGCCGGCCCACCCGCCCCCACGCCTCCTCTAAACTACAACCTCTAGATCTTCCACATGCCCTCCCCTACACACCCCATCATCACCCCTAGTCACTGCGATGCAATGCCTGCAACTAAACACATCTTCTTCCTGCCTAATAATCTCATCAATGCCATCTGTAGAAAAGCCCTGAACACACTGCTGATGTAACAACCTTTCCACATGTGTGATGAATACAGTATCTATCAAAGTCCTGCTTTGACTGGGTTTAACAGCATTAGTCCGTTTCCATTTGACTGTATTATTAAAGAACAATTTGGGATATGGACTTCGCTTTATAGACTTTGCTCTCCGAGAACCTTTGAAAAAGCGCCTGACATTATACAAGGTAAATCAAAATGATTTGTTCTCAGACTGATACTTAATCAATCAATCAATCAATCAATGTGTATTTCTATAGCCCAATATCACAAATGTTACATTTGTCTCAGTGGACTTCACAGTTTGTACAGAATATCAATATGACAATACGACACCCTCTGTTCTTAGACCCTCTCATCGTAAAAGGAAAAACTTCCAGAGAAACACCTCAGTTTAAAGGGGAACATTGGAGAAACCTCAGGGAGAGCAACAGAGGAGGGATCCCTCTCCCAGGACGGACAGACGTGCAATAGATGCCGTGTGTACATTGAAAAGGTAGACCAAATTATACTGCCATGTTTAGGATAATGGCAGGCCTTTCTATTGTCTGCCAGTGCCAGGCACCATTATTATAATTAGAGTCCATTTTCCTTGACAGAGAGCTTTGGTCCCTCTGTCATTAGCAGAACATGTTCCAGCCCTACAGTAGTAACTGCCTCCTGAAAGGGTTGAGACTAAGTGGCAGAGGGAACAACTGTCCTGTATTCCATAAGCATCTTCTGATGAATGGAGCAGAAATGGGGGTATTATATAATGCAGAGGAAAATGGAATAGGGCACAAAACTCTGGACTGTTGGTGGGCAAGAAAATCGAGGCTGAAAATCATGCTGCTGCTGTTAACTGTGACATGTATTCCCCCATTACGCCCTCAAAGATGCTCAGAGTAAGTGTGAAATGCATTAAGGAAGAAAACAGCTGTAACTATCTTTAAGCTGACGGAGTGCTGGCCTTTTCCACAGAGGGGGGGAAATAATGTTTCTATGTTTTGCCATTATCAGCCACTGTCCTTCTGACTGGGGAGGGACGGGAGGCGGAGGGTGAGGGAGGGACGGGGTGAGGGTTGTGATTACAGATCTGTACCCACAGAGATTAGACACTCATCATTCACAGGAAGGTAGGGATGGGAGGATGGAGGGGTGAGGGGGGTGGAGGAATGGCGATGGAGGTGGCAGCGGTGTCATACTGGTGTTTGGGGTTTAATAAGAGAATTCTGCCAGCATAATTGCGTTTCGGCCCTTATCCTCGGCTGCATCAGGACTCGTTTGGCGACAGTTTCGGGTGTCTTATCTGCTGCCATTCTCTCCCTATCCGGACCCAATCAAATTTGCTCCGGTGAGCTAGGGACAGGCAGAGAAGGGCGGGATACAGCAATGACAAGGCCGAGGGGAGGGTGGGAGGGGGGTAGATTTTTGTTATGTGTGGGGGATTCTTTTTTTTTTTTCTAATTTGAAATGAACAGTTTGCCTGGCATGCTTATCTTGCTTTCATTAGTGGGCTGTCATACTGTGAAGGCAAGCCACAGAGTAAGGCAGGAGTGCAAAGGAGAGAGAGAACGGGCAAACAGGCTGTTAGAGGAGAGGAGAGTCATGCAGGAGGGAGAGAGAGGGAGAGAGAGGGAGGAGAGGGAGGGAGAGAGCCAGCTATGGGAGAAGAGATGCCACAGAGTAGAAGACAGGGAATTATAGATAGGAAACTCTTGTTCAGAAAATTTACCTGACATTATCCTATAACGGCAACATGTCAAGAATGACGCACAAATTGAATGATACACTAACCTAATAAAGGCTGACATAAGAATGTAATCTATATTTGTGAATGTGCCTACAGCAAACATCATTACGGTGAGTACAGCAGGTCAAAGTTGAACCGGAAAGTCGATGTGTTTCTTGTGCCGTCCGACGTCTTTTCATATCGCTGTGCTCAGCAAATAACTTGAAGAATAAAGCTAGCAATATGAGTATTGTTCTATGAAACCAGAATGAACCTAAAACCTTATAGTGCAGTTATATGGATTTGAGGCAGAATATCAGCAGCATTAAATCAAAGTGATGCCTGTTGTCCATTAACAGGCATAATATGATGTATCAGCCACCTACTAGGGGCCTTGAGCAGCACATACCCACACAACACGTGCACACACAGACACACTCACACACACGCTTTACAACTGTGGTATTGTGTAGGAGGTCTGAAAGCTGCCTGTGCAGTTTCCATTTTAAAATCTATTCTTCCTTGGACCATAAAAAATGGTCTCCTCCATGCTCCAAATATGCTCTGCCATTTTCCGAGCATTAGTCATGGTTCGGTCTGAAAGCAGGAGATGAGGAAACTGCAGAGGGTGGCAATGTAAACGCTTCATGTACTGCATGACTGTGTTTGTTTGCGACGAGTCAGAAAGTGTATGAGATGTTAACCGGCATGCATTTGTATATGAAGTGTCACTTTGCAACTAAACTCGCCGTAAAATACCAGCAATTCTGTTCTTATTGCAAGGTTGAATCAATCATTTGAGAGCGATAAGAAGAAAAGCCTTTTAAATTGAAATAAATTGAATAAATACACATTCATAAATTCTGAAGTTATGAAGACGCCCTGAGGGCAGAAAGATAGGTTTAAGTTTTAAGGTTAATTTGTGCGAAATAAATGCGAAACACAATTAAACTGGTCTTGAAAAACAGTGTGCTATCAGATGTGCAGTAATATGAGGGAACATGTTCAGCAGTGAATCCCCCGTCATTGTGATCTGAGCTCGGCTGATTGCAAATGAAAAGTTGCTGCGTGTGTACACGGTTTAATTACAAAATAAATGGATTTCTGTCTGCATCAGTGTATCACATTCCGAATTAATTCAACATGAAAGATTAATATACAGGTGCATCATGTCACACTACAGTACGGAAGACAACTTGAGAATAACAACATTACCTGTAATTGCAAATCTTCTGTGCTGTTCAGTTATTCTCATGTTACCTTCAAGTGTGACATGTATAGGCTGCTTACTTGGAATGCTGGTTGTGAATAGTATTATTACATGGCTTTGTTGAATACTCGATTCTGATTGGTCAATTCAGAACACGTGACACGTTGTTAATACCGAACAGACAGACCGCTGTCAAGGACTTATTGACCGTTGTTAAGGACGCTCACATCTGCAGAAAGAAGTCCGTTCGATTTAACTGTATACAGTTTGTCAGTTAGAAAAGCAAACTGCATGCAGTTTGCTTTTCTAACTGACAAGACAAGAGCGACAAGAAAACATCGGCGAAGTAACGGGCAGAAATCCTCCTTTCTACGCAACGGTCCAGACATAGACATCAAACGGCGACACATATTCAGTTGCCAGTTACTTTGGCATCAGGGCAGGGATATCGAGATACTTTCAAAGGTTTGACATAATGAATTGTGCTACTTTTAAAACAAGGAGTGATGTTTTCAAATCTGTAATCAAAAAGCTCCTCAAAAACGCTATCGAAGCAGTTCCTGCCGTTGCTACGTTAGTTCAAACGGTAACAACGGACTATTTTTCTTAGCGGATGCATGTCAATTTAAATCAATACATACAACTATTTGTTAAATCAATAAAATCATTTTATAAATCCATAAAAGCATTTCAATTAATATTGGGAGTCATAACGTTACTTTGTTGAGAATGTGGCCATGTAATAAGTCGGGCTCCTGATCGGCCTGTCGGTGTTCTTTTCCCCATAATGACCGCGTCGCTGCACATTATCCCTTACTTAGCGAACCTTAAACAATCTCATGTATTCCATAGTTCTCCGAGCAAAACAGTGTGCGCGTTGATGCAAGAGCTGTTCTGCAAATAAAAAGGGAAATAAATGTGCATGGCATTTTATCAACAGCGTGTCAGGGGGCAAATGCATCATAGATTACAGAATGAATTCAACTGAGCTGAAATGAGCATGAAGTACATTTTTGTTCCTTGCCTGCAGTTCGTCTATATTTGGGCATAAGAACATTTAATAATGCAATCACGTTATGCAGTTGCACTTCAAAGTATTTACTGAATCATCGCCTGGGGTTAGGATTTAAATTCTGAATAAATGTGTTTATGGATGAGGCAGGTAGCGGTGGATCTAATCTGACAGATTGGAACAGAAGAGCCGAATGGAAGCTTGAACAGGTGAGGGTTAGCATAGCTTCACAAGACATCAATCTCCATGACACAAGGCGACAGACGGATGGGAAGCAAGAGGGCCGGCATGGAGAGAGTCAGTGAAGACAGACTGATAGAGGGGGGGAAGTGAGGGCCAAGTGAGAGTGAGGGCGAATGTAAAAGGAGATGAGGGCTGGCTAGATCAATAGAGAAGTGTTTCCATGGCAACAGGTCATTGAAAACCATCATTGTCATGTTTGTTTTTTGCCGTATTTCTTTTAGCACTATCTTCAAAATAAATAATATAAAAACAAATCATGAATGCAGGAGGTGTTGTTTGAAAAAACGCTACAATGCACAAGACCTGAAGTGACACGGCAGACCTCTATTTGAGTCTGTTTGAAGCCATTTTCTAGTAACAATTTGTCTAGGCTTGAAGTGTGATTGCTTTTGGGAAATGAAAAGGTGGATGGATTAGAGTAAACAATGTCCAATCAGACTAAAGAGGCCTCGCCTGCAGGTTTAAAGGGAAATGTCTGGACGCGTTAATCATGCCTCAGACATTGAAAGCTACGCCATGTCATCACAAAGCCTATCTGTGCAGTTTGCACACCAACCTAACACAGCACGCACTTTAGAAAGAAAACTAAGATTTCTAACATATAACGCCTTCGGGATTTGCCTATAAATAATACCAACCCAAGTTTTGTTATTGGGCGGAGGTAGAGACTCCCCACCAACACCTACTGAAGTTATTAGCTGCTAGAATTCATGCTGAGGGTAGGTCGTGTAGAGCTGATGCTCTAATCGCCTTGGATCTATGTGATCCATTTTTCAGAAGGAGAGAAGCTGCCGTCTTCCCTGGGCCCAGATGGTGTCATTACTGTGGTAAGGCTGAGTGATTATACACTGCTCACACAGGGAGAAACAATGGTGGAGAGTCACACACACACACACACACACACACACACACACACACACACACACACACACACACACACACACACACACACTTTTCTCTCTATGCTTTGTTATTTTTTATTTAACCTGATTTACAATGCCTGTATTTCTTCATTTGTTGTCATTGTTTACCCTTTCCTACTTTTATTTAACTTTCTTTTAGGGATGGATAAGTATTTTGGTTTTTTGGTCCTATATAATTGCTGCTACTCATTTCTTACGATGGCTGTGTACTTATTTTTCTTTATTTTGTTCTTATTCTATCACGGATGTTTGTTTTTCTTGTCTATATTTAATGAGTAAGCTTACTCTTTATTATTGCATGCCTCTTTTTTTTAACTAGTATGCCACTTTTGCTGTAAAACTCAAAATGTCCCCGCTGTGGGACTAATAAAGGAATTATGATTCTGATAGAGAAGTTTAAAAGGTTATGGGTACACACATAAATATGAACACACACACACACACACACACACACACACACACACACACACACACACAC
>NW_011335543.1:323480-334749 GCF_000735185.1 Notothenia coriiceps | reverse complement strand
CCAGGCCTAAGGCCAAGCAAAGTGTCGTGGTTTTTTTAAACAGGACCGGGTCTCGTTTTCGTGGTGTATGCAGGTGCGAATGCAGCTCGCCCGCCCGTCCCCGCCTAGTTGAGGGACTTGTTGTGTTTTTCGGCCGCAAAATAGGTCAAGCATGTGTTGCTACCTCTTTGAATTGTTCTCGTCACCAGGTGACTTCTCCTGGTCGATGAATGACCCTTAGACCAGAAGGCTTCTCCATGTCTCCTTCGACATCGTGTTAGCCGGTAACAACAACAAACAGACCACAGTCGCGACCCTCCCCAAAGGCGTGCAAACCGAAATACTTCGTCCCTGCGTTTTGCCCAATGCAGTACTGCGTTTGCCAACTGCGCTCATGTCAGCCTGAGACCCGTCACACTCCTTTCTCGCGCATCGTATTTGGCTTCTTGGCCAAGACTTGGACTTTCGAAAAAATCGTGACTCGAACCTTCGGCCTCAACGACCCGACCAACCACACTTACTACCTTGTCTCAATGAAAAGTCAAGAGACCCTGTTCATAAAGGTGTATAAGAGAGGGACGTTTGTAACGCCACAAGAGAGTGCAGGAGGTGGTCCTTTCACACTTATGATACATCTTTTACCGGTGAAGGAGGCGTGGGGGAGTGGAAGTGACCGAACACGCTAAAGGTAGAGTTGTACGACTTTCTCCCGATGCTCCACTGCGGTGTGAACAGGAAAACTCGGTGCTTTTCAAGCTCCAGCTCCGAACCGGCCCTGAAACACCGTTGGTGTGAATGAGGTATCTGTGATCACTTCATGTAACTCCAGGATACTTAAGTTCAGGAATATAATGAACACCAAAGATATTGTTTTGTTATTTTAGATATATGAAAGAAAAGGAATTGTATGTTCAATAGTTTGGTCTTATTAATAAATGCATCAATATTTTTTCAATCCAAATCCATTTTGGTAAAGGTGTTTTGTTACTTGTGTTTACATTTCTTTGTTTGAGCGGTGCCAAAATAGTCGACTACCAAAACCCCAGGTTGCAGTCGTATAAACATACTTGAAATACTCTGAAGCAACCGAAGCCATCACTTTGGTGCCGTGCAGAGTGCAGTACCGCTGAGAAGATGGCACAAAGTGCTAGAGACAAAGTGCCTCAACTTCTCATAAGGATTTGAGAAGCGGTACAGAGGGAGAAAGAGGAGCGAGCGAGAGAGAGAGAGAGGGGTAGAGAATTGGTAATGCACTCCCCCAGCACACAGCGAGCCGCATGGAGCAGCCAGATAAGACACCCTGGCCCCTGCTCTGACTGCTGGAGTAAAGCCTCTCCACCGACGCGAGCGATGACTGCAAGGCTTTGGCCGACGCTTCGCTCTATCCATCTATAGCCCAGTGATGCCTCTATTACAATGGCTGCCCCACAGCTACGTGGGCCCGCGCCAGCTGCACAGGATTATAATTAGAGGAACCATGAAGTGCCCTGGACACTGGCAATTGATCTGACTGACAGGCCAATATTTCCACCAGGGAAATAAACCTTGGTTTGCCACTGAGGCTAAAGTGGGGATGGGGGGGTTTGGAGTTGCAGTGTTGTGGGTGTCGGGTGAAAAAGAGGCTGGAAAGTGAAATGGTGGAGCACTGGAGGGGGATTTGGGAATTGGTCCCTTGCGCACTCTTTATTTTTCCATTCTCTCTTCAGATTTCTAAAAAACATTCAAGGCTGGTTGAATTGAGCACCTCAAACTGCAATTAAGCGTTGAGGTTTGGTTTATTGTAGGAAGTGTTCTTGCTCTCTAAAACGTCAAGCCTTGACAAGGGTCTCCCAGCAGATATGTGAGCAGGCAGAAGAGTGGAAGTGTAACTTAATGTCAAACACATCTGCGTTTCTATCTCTCACAAAGCAATATGTAGTGTTGTGACAGTTTTCTATGGTAAGACTGAGTGCTGTTTTGAGCAAATCCAGGTCAGCCTGACAAATACATGGGTTTGTGTCGACATGTTGGGGTTGTTCTAATGTTTGCTTCTGTTGTTTCCTCTGAAGCTCTGGGGAGGCGTTCAGCTTGACAGAATCACTACAGTTCCCACAAGTCTGCTGCTGGGTCACATGCCCGGAGAGAGACGCTGAGAGACGGAGAGAGACGGAGAGAGACAGCTGGAGGAGGAAATCATAGAGAGAGGGAAGATGTGTGAGAGGATGGTGCACGGGGATAAATTAGGACATATTTTAAGGCTTTAAACTGGTATGGTTCTGCTGTTCTACATACGTATAAACATCTCACTTCGGGTCCAGCATACATTACCCACGCACAGAAGTGTGTATTTCTGTTTGAGAATGAGTTCACAACCATCCACACACTTGGCATTTTCAGCATTATTTGCCAGATGGTTCTGTAGGAGGTACAATTTTTTTTAACATGTTAGCTTATTTTAGTAGCATACATGCAATATGGAACATATCAAACTGAATTTTCTTTGGCAACATAGTCATAAATGTATTACGTTTTTTCCACAACTTGTTTATTTTCTGTGCATCGCTTCATTAAGAAAATGTTTGTTGTTGAAATATTTTTTCTTTAATATCAGTCTGAATGTTAAAGAACTTCACTGGGAATCTGTTTGTATAAACATGTAATAACACAAACATATGTGTTAAAGCATATCATGAATAGAAAATAAACTAAATGCTGAAGTAAACAAGATTAAAGTAACGGTTGTATTCGGGCAATTCTTAGAGTTCTTTTAGACAAAAAGTGAGCAATGACATTTGAATACATTTGAAATGTTCTCTGTCTATTCTTTATTTACTGATATATATTAAGCATTAGAACAAGAGAAAAGAGACAAAACAAAAACCTAAAATTGCAAACATTCTGTCACTCAGCCAGATGCATGTGCTTTTTAAGCATTATGAATTATATATATGACCTAATTTAGCGAAAGGATTATAAATATGTGTGCTTGAATGGGAAGGACTGTGTTGCTCTCCTTTTGTATCCAATCTCTCTCTCAAGTATGTCGCAAAATTACAAATAGATGTAACTGAATCGTTATGAGATGCAACTATTTGGATAATTCTTTCATTCACAGAAGTGCCTCACACTTCTTTTGAAACTCTTAGTTTGATAATTAGTTTTTGTTTAAAAAAAATGTTTCCATCTACCTTTGAGATCTGTATTTATAATACAGTGCTGCTTTCAGAATCCCAGATTTAAGACTTCTCGACTGGATAAAAAAAACTGATCTGTACTAGGGCTGCTCAATTAATCTTATTTTAATCGCAATTACGATTTTGGCTTGCAACGATATGAAATTATTGAAATAAAAATAATTTTTTTTTATTATCCATTTTTTTTTAATAATAATAATAATTTTTTTTAATTGCTTTTTCAGTTGAATTATACTTAAAGTTCAGGGTAATCAACTGTTAAAAACATACTGTTCACATTTATTTTCAATAAATTGATGTTTTCAAAGTAAATGGATAATCGTTTTTAATAATCGTGATATCAATTATTGACCCAAATAATTATGATTTTTGCCATAATTGAGCAGCCCTAATCTGTACTAACTCTGAGGGAGAGGTCTTTGGACCGAGTCACGATCATCTTTACGGGATATAAGAACAATGTTGATATTCCTGCTGCAACCCCTTTTTGTGGCCTTCTTTGTTTTGTGATCAATCCTGTTTACTCTCTTACCAAATAGCCTTCAATCTTCGCCCATTTATTTCTCTCTTTTTCTCTGCTACCCTTATAGCATCAACGCTATTCAAAGCAGGTACCCAGTGAGAGATCCATGTGTCATCTGCCAGGGTGATAGCAATGCACTATATCTTTTCATCTTCGAGCAATGCCTGCATTATCAGTGTGTAAGATGTACGGCAAGACAATATTAATGGTCTCTTTCTCCCGTGCAAAATGAAAGAGGCCTCAACAAAACAAACAATCTGCTCTTTCTTCTCAAGGATACAGAGCAGGTATATCAAAGCAGAGTAAAAAATGACCACTCTGTGTGTTGTTTGTCTCTGCCGGGTCACAAGAGGGATGGCTTTCCACAGCGAGAGCTAAAGCGCGTGAGAGTGCTCAGTCTCAGCCATACTTTACATGAGCAGGATCCACTGTTGAAATGCGAGCGTGCAGCATGAAGCCCTGAATGAGAACTGACACGATATAAGATGATGACGCTTAGAGTAATGCTTAGCAAGTATCAAAACGCTCAAGTAAAGCAGTATGTGATGCTGACAAGGCAGAATATTAATAAGATAAGTAATAAAATCAATTGGATTCTAAGATTTTTGTGTTACTGTGCATTGAATCATCATACAGTATATCACCAGTGTCAGCATTATGCATTTCCCTCTCAGTCAGAATCCATATCCGCTCTGAGTCAATCTTTCGTATTAAAGTACAAAGCATTTAAAGAATCGGAAGATTCCAAAGGTGGTGACATTTGAATCACAAAGCTTGTGCACGTACCCACTGGCTTCATCGAGCATGGGCTCCATTTGTCAGCACATGACTTTAAAAAGGACAAAGTGTCTCTCTACATTAAAACTAAATGTTCTAAAATAAGGGGCTTTCCACGTGAATGAGTGGGCGCAAAGTGATTGAATTTATCTCGAATGTGGTTGACTTAAATGTAAAATTAAAACAAAAAGGGTTCAGACTAAAGGGTTCAAATTAAAGCATGGAAGCTTTTTGGCTTATTATAAAAGCATAATTGGACACCAAACTGTTTATTTCATATCCATAAAGCAGGGAATGCATTTTTATTTATTTTTTGTATCCAGAGATGGATTTTAATGAGCCTCTATTAAAAATATGGAGAGAGAGAAAGCAAGTCCAATGGAGAATAGGTTAGGGAAAGTGCATTAATAAATTACCCGTCCTGTCAGTATTCATTTTTGTCAGGGACTACTTTAGCCCGCTGATTATATGCATTCATTCCAGCTCTGAAAAAGGTCTAAACAGGAAGGTGGGGCAGATGAAATCCCTTTTTATTTATTAGGCATAGACATTTGAATAATATGGGTTTATTGGAAAGGCAACACCGTATTCAGCTGTTTATAATCTCTCACAGCCTGTAATGTATGGAAGGGCTATCTGCTATGAGGAGATATATTACAGTGGGAGAAACCTCCCTAGCAAGTTATTAGAAACACCAAACCATTAGCTTGTGGAGCGCGGGCTCACTCCTCCTTCACTCTCCTGATCTCCTCTTCTCCCGAGAGCCTAAAATTAGACAGAAGATCCCTGACAAACACACACTAGCCTGCACACACACCCTCACACACGACTATTTATAGCAAGAGTATAACAGTGACCTATTTGTTTGGTTTCTAAACACACTGGGCTACACACTTCACACAGTACAGACTACAGCACGACCATTTCAGATGAAATAAAACAAAGCATTATGAGGTGCGTGTCAGTTTGCGTGAATAAGCTTAACATTCACTGGTTTAGAAAATGGTATACTAAAGATTGCTACCTTGGCCTACATTGGAGGACAGATGTTGTGTCTATTGATACAGAATTGTGCCATTGGATCAGTGTATTTTATTTAAGCAGGACTAATATAAAGTAGCTCTGTCTGGTCCTAGACAGAGTGTTTGTAGGTTACGCTCTGGCTCCAGGGAAGCCTGCGGCGCTCTCGCACCCACTGTCCCGAAAGGAGAACCACCACCGCTGAGTGAGGAGAGAAATGTCTTTGAGACACAGAGATGGAAATATATAGAGAAGAGGCAGCGAGAGACACAGAGTGAGCATGAAGAGAGGAAGACCGAGAATAAGGATAATGAAAAGAAGACGGGAATGTTCTTTCAGAAAGACCCTTGAAAAATGTCCATCCTAAAGAAGACAGCATAGTGTACCGTATATCCCGTGCAATGTTACTCATAAGGGCCGTATCATTCGTCATCATCATAGCACTCGTTCAGTAGAAAAACACAATGTTGACCAAAAATGTTAAAGCTGTCACTGGCTCAGGGAGAGCTGAGAAATACTGTAACAGCCGGGCCCACATGGGCTCAGGTAATTCAAAGAGTTTCGGCAGCATGACAAAAGACATAAATCAAGAGGTATGCATTTTGGTTTATACAAAGGCTGAGCTAAAATTACAGGTCAGAAAAGCAATTACTCTGTTCTGAGGCTGTCACATCGAATAAGAAATGTGGTTTAGACAAAAGACGGAGAGCAGTCGACTCGATGGGTGTCATAACATGCTGTGATTTTGCCCTCAGGTGGTAGGAATTGTTTTGCCACGCAAGAAATATGTGCATTCACACACATGTTTTGAATTGTGGGCCACTCCACTGCTTCTTCTCATTCTCCCTTACTCTATTACTACAACTAATGTTGGATGGAGGAATAAGTTCATATAATAGAGAATTGGAAACATGCATAATTCATACTAAAGAGGAAAAGAAAATCAAGAAGAAATGTGCTGCTGGCAATTTCAGCACCATGGACAGCGCCACAGCCAGCAGATCACTACCAGTGAATCTTGCTATGAATACCATGGTGGTTCATAGGATTCATTGTTTGTGTTTTAGTTCAAGCTTTTAAATATACTATCCCTAATCGGTTGTGACACCAAAACAGCACCGACCACACCATATTGTGTCAGATACATGTGTCACACATTTTTGATTAGCAGCTTAAACATATAGCCAACATGACAACATAATTGCAACCCCGCTTTTTGTCGGCACACGCTGTGATTATCCTGCCGAAAAACAACACATAAGCAAATAAACAAAACACGCAAATTAAAATAGAAGGCTACAAAAGCATATAGCCCTGATTTTGGAAGCGAGCGCTCCAGTTAAAACCTCCATCTGTTGAAATGCATTCCCGAGGTGCTCCTAGAAACTGTGAACGCCCACACACAGAAAACTCTGCCAGGAGAACAAAGACAAACATTTCAGAAGCCCCGTGCACCTCTCGCACCGCAGCGCACGGAGAATAAAAAAGCTTTTCCCCCTGCTAAATATACGTGCTTGACGTGGGAGCGTGTGGGCTGGTGTAAGCTTGAGATGCTTCAACACAGCTCTGCAAAATCAGGACTGCCATAATTCCTTCCTAACTCTGAACAATACTCACTTTCCTAGTTAAGTAGGATGCATTTACTTCACAATAAGGGGAGCAATGAGAAAAATACACATTTGTGAATGTTTCCTTTGTACATTTTTTAGTAGCTAAATAAAACACGGTACATTGAATGTGCTTAGATCTCTTGATACTCCCGTGTTCCCCTGCTGTCAGTGTTCCTCTCAGTAAACACTCACGAACATCTCCAAAAAAAGATTTCTATACAATAATAAGCACAGCCCCCATTCATATTTATAGTCAACATCAAAGGGAAGAGGCATTAGAGCCCATTTTGGCTCAAGGGGAGAAGCCATTTTCACAGTTTCACAACGGGAGAATAAAACTGCCTTCATCCTGTAACCCATGGCAATCCTAAATAACCCAACCGCTGTGATCAACAGTCAAACTAAAACATTTATTTTTGAGGCAGTGATGTTAATTGAATTCACTCTGACCTAATGGTTCTTAAACCAACAGACCTTAAGGTTTAACTCTGCAGGACCACAGACACACAATTTGAATTCTGTTAAACCTTGATGAATTACAATTGTTCTTTTTTTAACTCTTTTCCGACCTGTTATAGATTCAAATCTGAATCGATTACTCAGAAAATCTCAAATCTAGGAACCCACCCAAAGGATACATGTTTCTAGTAATTTTCCGTGCTGAGGAATATGTTTTTTTAGAATAACAATATTTGTTATGCCATAGATATACAGTATTTTCCAATCATTGTGTCATGCAATACATGAGAAAGGTATTTAAAAATGAACAAAACATGTTGCAAATATGAATTTAATTTCGATTAGTTAGAATTCAAATCCACTGAATGTCACAAAATGTACTGTTGTTCCCTTATTAAAAAGCTCATATGTAATGTGACACATGTATAATATAGTGCACATGTTGAATTAAAGTAAATATTGCATGAATATAACCAAGAATACCATCACTTCAATTCCAGGGAATGCTTTCATTTAAATGTGTGTTTGCAGTCAGAGCACTTTCGAGGATCGGAATGATCTTCATTCCCAATATGTCAGACCAAGACATCACCACAGCATGCACACATTACACAAACCCTTCTATTAACCTCTGTCCATCCATTACTGAGGATGCTAGCAACAGAATAATACACACTTCAAAAGCACAAGGACATCCATTTTGTTCAATGTGTTTGCAATACACATGATGACACTCAGAAACCCCATCCACCTCTCTGTCAGAAGAAATCCATTAGTCAAACCAAACACTGACACTTACGATGTCAAACACACAGGTAGCACATCATTTGTTTCACAACAGTGTGATAGCTCCGAATGGGGACTGTGAGTAATGGCTGCCTGATGTCGAAAAATGCTCAATTTGAAAGAACCAGAGGGAGATATTTAAATGTGTGTTGTTTTAGATTTCAGGGACAGTTCGCGCCTTTGGTGATGATTATTGTGTTCATCATACACTATGGGCTTTCTAACTAAGACTGCATCCCAATGTAAGAAGTTTTATTCAAGAAAGTATTCATTGCTAAAATAAAATATGAAACAATTATATTTTCAGGCACAATTGTGGCGACAGAAATGACTTGGCAACATGTCCAAAGCATGAAAAGTATCAATGTGTTTCTATGTAGATGTTTGAATTGGTGTTTTTTCAATGCCCTAGTTTCTGAATTGGTCTAAAAAACATGTTGTCTGTTCTTGTCTTGGAGGCAATAAGGGAGGATGCATCAACAAGGGCTTTGTTGTTCTCCCTAATGTGAGTTAATCTGGCCGCTGTCACATCAAACACAGGGACATCTTAGGTGTTATGTAGATAGTGTTTATAGAAACTTAGCCCGGCGCTGTCCCTGTGGGCCCCGCTCTTGCCTTTTCATTTGGATGGAGGCAGAGAGATTGGCCATCTTCAAAGCCCTCTGTATCGACCACGCTCTTCTGCAGCCCTAGAGGCTTCCTATTAGAAAGGATTTGTCTTACAAGCTCTGTGTGCTGCTACTCTGTAAACAAAAAAACATGTTACTAGGTGTGTTGCTCTGCAGATTGTTTTGTTGTTGTTATCTTTATAACAGCCATCTTATTTAATCATTAAAATCCCGTCTTGCCTCTTTTTTTGGCTTGCACTGCATCTTAAGAGCCAGATCTGAAATGGCAAGATTTCACCGTGTCGGACCGACACACCAACATCACGCTATAAAACACACACTTTGCCGTCATAGCTCCATTCACACGTAGCCCAGGCAATATGTCATTGTACTCGTTTATTGCAAGAGGGAATAGCTCTTTCTGCCCATTTGGTTTGCAGCAAAAAATAAGCCAGGATTTACAGCTCAGTGATCCTGTGTTTCGATACGGAAGGGCTGAGGTGGGCTGAGATTTGTTGATATTTGTAATTTCTTATTTTCCTTCAGCTGCGCTCCATGCTGATCCGAGATAACCTGCCATCTCTTCTGCCTTTATTACTGCATGTCCCGTTTCTGTAAGCTATAGCCAGACCGCTATCAAGCATCTTCAATAAGGGGCGGGGGGGGGGCTAGGTTGCAAAAGATAGCAGTGACAACAGAGAGAGAAAGTGTGGAGAAAGAAAAGCTGGAAAAGAGAGAAAGAGTGAAACAAGAGAAGCAGAAAGAACGAGGAAGAAAAGAAAGGGCTTGTCTTAGTTCTGCTTTGTCACAAGCTGAAACATGGTGAGGTATTGTGTAGCTGGCCAGCCTATAGCCCCAGTGCTCTCACTACGAACGGACACTATAATAAATCTGACATTATCGGATCCTGGTCATTCAGCAGCTTAAGTGCTTTTAAATGTGTCAGAGGACATGACAGACGTTCACTGCCCTTCTGATGACTTCTCGTTCATCCTGTTAAAGTCGGTTAATAGTTCCCTTTAAGAGCTTTTAGGATCAAAATGATCGTTTAATATATTTTCAGGATTTGTTCACCAAAACTGATTTTCAAGGTCTAACATACACACTAAATGCATTTTCTACATCATGAAACATGTTCACGAAAAATGCACTATTCTCTTTATCTGCTCATTTGTTGGCCCACCAATGAAAAATGACTAAGAGCGACTGTTAGCGCCCTTCGTGGCTACAACCATGTTGTCCAAACACCAGCATAGATGAGCGTAGGGTTGCTCAATTAATCGTATTTTAAATCGCAATTACGATTTTGGCTTGCAACGATTATGAAAACAACATAATCGAAATAAAACGATTGTTCACTTTTTTTTTTTTCAATAAATGGATGTTTTCAAAGTAAATGGATAATCGTTTTTAATAACCGTGATAGCAATTACTGAGCCAAATAATCGAGATTATGATTTTTGCCATAATCGAGCAGCCCTAGATGAGCGTTCTTCTGCTCATGTTGCTTATGAAAACTAGACAGAGTCTGTTAGTCAAACCTTTATTTATTTGATCACACAACTACCTGTGGTAAAAAGCTCCAGCTCCAGAAATAACTGTATGTCAATCAACCAGTATGATGAGGAAAGACTAGGAATGAGACATTGGAGAGAAGGCAGTAGTTAAAGATGGAGGATGAGTTGAAGAAGCAGGTTCGACGACATGCTGAGCCCTTTTCCCAATCTTGAAAGAAAAGCACTGGAGAGAAGTCTTTCAGGAATATATTACTTACACGGCAATAAAAGCACACCCATGAGGCGCGTGGGTACGAGCTGAACCCATCAAATTCATCTGAGATACATTTGCAAGTCATCATCATAATTTGAAATGTTTTAGGAATGGAATAAAAGATCAAAGAAAAAAGGAGCTTGTCTTATAACAAAGATGTACAATGAGAGGCAGAGAGAAAGTGAGAAGAGCGAGAGTTTGCATAGCACGCATATTTTGATAGTTAAAGGGGACCCATCATGCAAAATGCACTTTGTGATGTCTTTTCTGCATAAATATGTGTCCCCGGTGTGTCAGGGAACTCAAGCAGCGTCAGAAAATAAAACCCTCTCTCTTTTCCTCCGTACCCACATCTCTTAAAACGGGGGTACAACAGAGCTGATCCAGATTTGCGTCCGATATGACGTAATATATCCGAAATGTGGACCCACGGCACTATGAGAAAGTTGCTATCAGAAACAATGCCCGACTGTTTTGGACGTAATATGGTCTGTGTTTACATTAGCATCGCTAACACGCAGAGCTAACCTGTACTGGAGAGAGTCTGTGTGAAGAAGCAGGAAA
>NW_011335543.1:319773-323444 GCF_000735185.1 Notothenia coriiceps | reverse complement strand
AAACACACACACACACACACACACACACACACACACACACACACACACACACACACACACACACACACACACACACACACACACACACACACGATGGGCATGTAACCACGACTAGAGACGTGGACATTTAATGCTTCAGAGTATTACAAGATATCTAAATGATTAATAAAACAGGCGTTATGCTTAGAGTGTCCTGAGTGGTTTGGAACATGCTTTCACACACGGCTTTACTTACAACAGAAAACACACACTCACACAGAGTCATTCCTGTGAGGACACGCATTCCCAGTTTTCCTTCTGAGCCATTTAATCCCTCATCGACCCACTCGCTTTCTGGGACTCTCGCTTACAAGTATGCTGTACATCCTCTTTGCTTTTTTCAGCAGAGCAACACACACTCTTCTTCCTTTTTTCTGCTTTTCCCTCTTCCACTCTTCTCTTCTCTCTCCCAAGCGTTGGATATTATGTCAGCCTTACAGGACCTTCCAGTTCATTTCTTCAGAGCACCGCAAACCCTCTCTCCCTTCAATGTTTTATAAAATATATATATATGTATGCCTCTCTCGGTATTGCTGTCTGGTATTTTTATTTTTCGTCTGTGTCCCCTTTTCCCCTTCCGGGGACAGAAAGCCTTCGTTCCCTCTCAGTTTCCTAGCAGCAGCAGCATCTACTTATAGAACTCGGTGTTTGTTTGTTTCGGATGTTGTTCTCCTGGTGTCCCTCATTTCTTCTCTTTGTTGTTCTTTGTCTCATAGCTGTTCCTTCCGACAATTATCTCCGTGGTCTTTCCTTACCTGCTTCCTTCGCACACATCTTCACTTCCATGTCTTTTTCTAGTACAATTGTCTCTTTCTGTCGACCACGTCTCTTAGCCTTCTCCTTCGCTACCCGCCCCCATCCATTTGCTGCCTGCACTTCTTATCATTCTCTCTTGTTCGTCTCCTCTCTTGTTCCACTCCTTTTACTTTCTTTTCTTTCTGTCTTTTCACCCCTCCTCCTCCTCCTCCTCCTCTTCCTCTCACACACTCTCCCCCTCTCACACCTCTTTCAGCATGTTGAGATGGAAATCGCACAATGCCAGTGAGGTGAGGGGTGCGGAGGAGTGCCATTTCTACATAGTATTCACACTTTCCTGGGTGAGGACGTGAGAGAACACCGCAATGTTTGCAGGGAGAGAATATGTGGAAATACTTGTCCCAGAGAACTGAAAGTAACTCTGTTACCTCATTCACACCAACGCAACTCCGGTTCAAGCTCCGTGCTAGAGCTTTTCAGGTTCAGAACCGGTTCTTCGGTTTAGCTCCGGCTCTTTTCACACTGCCCAGAGTCCGACTGGTGCTGCGTCATCGTTTGAGTCATGACGTAACCGTTTGCGTGCCTGCTTCATAAAGCCAAACCGCGCGGAAACAATGGCCGATTGTGCTCCAGCTTCCTCTGTACCTCTTCGGAAGACCAGATTCCCAGTAGGTAGCCGGTCTCTTCAGTGGACCACTGCTGCTTGTTAAGTTTCTCCATCGTTGTGTACAAACTGGATAAAACGCCGGCTTTTTGTTGTTGTTCAGGAGTTGATCCCGCCCCTGCCCCTGCCCCCGCCTCGACGTAAGCGTGACGTATGTGGTGCTTTTGCTCTGGCCGGACAATTTTTTGGTGCTTGAAACGAACCGGATTCCGGAGCTAAGAGGCTGCTCCACTGCGGTGTGAACAGGAAAACCCGGTGCTTTTCAAGCTCCAGTTACTGCATAGCAACAAATCGCGAGCAAGCCCCGAGCTCTGCCTTTGATTGGGACCGTGCTCCGAATTGAATTACCAGAGTCTCTTCACAAGTCCCTACAAACAACCCAGTTATGGTAAGGTGAGATTTAATAAAGGATTTAAGTATAGACCGAGTTTACCTATTTAAAACTCGCTTAGTTCCTTCACATAAACAGGATAATAACAGTGACTCAAGTGCACAAACTCCATCAGAACTTCAAAGCTTATGTTGTTATATAGATCGGTCTTGCTGATGGCCCAGGAGTATCGCGAAGTTACTAAGCTACATGGGAACCAGAAAAGGGCTAACAAAAAACATCGATAAGCCTCGATATGTTTTGATATATGAGTATAAAACGAAACCGAGTTTCCTCAAAAAATAAATGTAGTTAGTTTTTCCTCTCTTGCCTGTTCCCTCTGCCTGGAAACTGTCTTATTGACATCATATATTCTCTCTGAGAATCTCAGCAGAAGAGCAAGTCTATAGGATGCAGCAGAGCGCGATTTTGGGTATTCTGAGTGCATTCTTAAAGAACGTCTCGTGTGAAAGTAATCTTCCGCTACGCTATGCTTCTCTGCACGATCGGGACATAGACTTTCTACGATCCTAGTAGTAAGCGGCAGATCAACGATATTTTTTCAACTGCCAAATCCGACGATTCTCTGAGTACAAAAGTGTCCTTTCGCGTGGACTCCGTGCAGTCGATAACCAGTGCTGTCTGCTTTCACCAGTATCTCTTCGTCTTGCGCAGCGGGGCTCACCACAGATGTCTCGGCGCCAAAAATATGTATATCTATGAGAAGCACATAGCGCGCGCTGAGACTGACACAACAACAAACCTCCTAGTACAGCTTGACCGACTGATTGTCGTTTATGAAACATACTTGAAGAAGTATACTGCAGGAAGGCTATAACCGACAAACGGCCAACCACTCGCGATCTTTTTAAAAGGTGCCGTAGCGGCTGCAAGGAGAGAAGCCACTTGTAGCTGACAGAAGATTGTATATTAGGCCAGACTGATAGTTCAGGTTTAAGAATTTAATGAACACACACAGCAGGTTGAACGCAAAACAAGTTGCTGGAAGTTCTGCCACGTAAGCAAAAACAAAGTAGTTGCAGGACTCAGATGCTGATCTGATCTTTTATTAATGTAACCGGTTAAGGGAATACAGTTACATGATTTGTTGTATTTTTAAACGTACTCCTGCTACCATGTCAACCGTTACTCGCTCCAGGCCTGTGTGGTTATGAGGCACCCCTCGATAGGTAGGTTAAGTATAAAAATCCCGCTTAGCGCACATGGCCAATGGCAGTAGCTATAGTAGTGATAGCTTTTTAGTAAACATATCTCAGGAACTGCTGTCTCAATATCGTATTTATTAGGGCTGTCAGTCGATTAAAGATATGTTTTATCTGTTCTAAATGTACCTTAGAGGAATATTTTTTAGTTTTTAATTACGTCTTATCAACATATGAGTGGACACTCAATATAATTGAGGTTTGAGTCTTGTACTGACAAGTCCAAAGTGGCGGTACAGAGGGAGGAAAGTGAAGCCCGGAGCGAGAGCAGAGGACCGAGCACTTTGCAAACTTAATGAGCGTTCTGTAGCCTTTGCCCTGGCTAACTTCAATTAGAGAGATGAGAATTGGAGGAGGGGTAGAGACCGATTGGTAATGCACTGCCCCCTAGCACACAGCGCAGCCCGCATGGAGCAGCCCAGATTAAGCACAGCCCTGGCCCCGGCTGCCGTCATGGAGCGGGCTGGAGTAAAGTCCTCTCCACCGACCGGGCGGGAGGGTAGAAGTGAAATAGCCTACTGACTCTGACTGCCAATCCTGGCCTACTAGTGACCCGGTGTCAGGTACCGCCCCTGTCTTAGCCCACAACTAAGTATGTCCACATGTTGTCGTATATATA
>NW_011335543.1:311680-319728 GCF_000735185.1 Notothenia coriiceps | reverse complement strand
GGAAATTGATGAGTTTTTTATTACGCACGGTCACGTCTGGAGCCGAGAAAAAAGAGTGAAAGAGAGACGGAGCAGTAACATGTAGAAACAATATCTGTTCGGAGGAAAAAGAACTAGAAAATAAAGTAAGGCGGAGTCGGTCTCTTTCGACAAGTTTAATGGGAGGTCTCTATCTTTGTATTTTTTTTATTTCGTTTACTATTGTTTAGTATCTTTATAACTTACCCTTAAGTTTTTCTGTTATGCATGTGGTTCCCGCGAGTACCCACCACGAAAATAAACGCACATTTCATATATAAAGTACTTCTTTTCGTGACCTCTCTTCAGAAAGTCCTTATATTATGAATGGCCGTTATTTTCGTGTGGGGTATCCCGCGCACCATGCTCGACTTGGGTATTTTTTAAGTAAGACTCTATGTAAACGTCAGGGTAGTAGTATAAAACTATTACAAAAATCCCTACCTTATTTTCTAGTTTCTTTTTTCCCGAACAGAATATTTTTCCTACATGTTACTTCCGTCTCCTTTCACTTCTTCTCGCTCTCAAACGGGTACCGTGCGTATAAAAACTATCAATTTCCCCTGGATAGTACGTTTTTACGTGAAACACTACAGAAAAAGACGTATTTTACACAGGGGCCAACCACAGTCCCTTGAGTGCGTCGCACGTCTTTTTATTTGGGGGAGAGCAAAAAGTAGGCTGGGTTTAGAGAATTTGCCCCCATGTTGCCTCGACTAGGTCTAAACGCAAGGCTATACCTGCCATATTAGTCTTTACACCTGGGTGCGTTGAATTAGTCTTTCAAAAACGATAGTCTTTGGTTACGGGGCTGGACAAAAACCTGCATTATACCAGCCACGTACAAATGTAATCGTTGCGCTTGTGTGTCTCGATTGAAATGAGGTTCGTACACACTTCTTCGTCCTTTATTTTTCCTTGGAGGGAACGCCATATTGGGTCTCCTCTTTCGAAACTCGAGGTATGGCCAAAGTCTTTATTAGGAACTAGTAGGACATTACCGCAAGTAGTGCCCGTCAATTAAATCAAATCTGCCATTGACGCCCCAGGGCGTACTCGAGTTCGGAGGAAGAAGAAAACATAGTTAAGAAAAAAAAAAAATTTAGTCGAAAAAACTTTTGTCCCCTTCACTTTATCTCCCCTATTACTTCCGTACCATCTTACCCACTATCAAAACCATAAAAACTCGTTTTGTGAAGTATCTGTACAAAAATATATAGACTCTGGATACGATAACGGAATTTTATGTACTATTCCACCGTGATATTTCTTCTCTATCCGTCTGTCTGCGTATCTCCGACCTTCTGCCTATGTAACACCTCCCTCTCGTCGCCTGATATAATATAAACGACGGTATCACATATCTTCCTAACTATCTAAGTATTTATTACTTAGTACTCTTTGTCCACCTATTATTTGAACCCCCACTTATTACAGGGCGAGCAGAGACGTGGGCTCGTTATTACCTACCCGTGAAGAAAACGAAGACACCCAAATAAATACGCACACACAGGACAAAGTAAGCATACATGTAGTACATCTCCACACCGCCGGTTGCAACCGGTACACGTAGTAAATGGACTTAGGATGGGAATTCTTGTGCAACTCTGTGTTCAACGTACGAATTCAGTAGTTCGAGGTAAGTAGTAACAGTGCACGGTAGGAAATAGTAAGTTTGTATGTAGGTCTAAATTCTATGTGTGAACCATATAACCGTAAATTAGATTGACGGTTCCTGTCTCAACATAAACAGAAAATTTATCGAAACTACTCTAATTCTGACAGTTTACACAAAGTATTTATGATTTAATTATAATATATCATACTCTCCTTTTTTGTCCTAGTTCTTTTACCTAAAACAGTCAAAACATACCTCTTTTATCGACTTTTCCAAAGTTCACGGGCCAGAGTTATGGTAAATAATTATATAACTGTTTTGTCTCGTTTTGTTACCGACGTCCAAAGGTAATTACTTTTGTACCTAATAGTCCCCTACACTTCCCTAGTACCGTTTGTATTACGAACCAAGAAGTCAGAAAACAAGTAAACTGGGAGGACAGACGAAAAAGAAAGATTTGACCAGGATATAACACTTACAATTTGACTTTTCCGTCTCCATGATCGATCGCTCGTGGTGTACTGTTGGATTACTAAACGGTAACCCTTGGAGACATGTAGTCCCCTAGTGTATGCAAAATGCACTTTTTGATGTCTTTTATACATCAATATGTGTCCCCGGTGTGTCAGGGAACTCACGCAGCGTCAGAAAATAAAACCCTCTCTCTTTTCCTCCGTACCCAAATCTCTTAAAACGGGGGTACAACGGAGCTGATCCAGATTTGCGTCCGATATGACGTAATAATCAGAAATGTGGACCCACGGCACTATCAGAAAGTTGCTATCAGAAACAATGCCCGACTGTTTTGGACGTAATATGGTCGGTGCATGTTTACATTAGCAACGCTAACACACAGAGCTAACTTTACTCCAGAGCATGTGTGTGAAGAAGCAGGAAATAAAAAGGAACTCACCTTGCGGTATAACCGGCAAGAGAGAAAGCCTTTGAGCTCCATACTGTTTCAGAAATAATCCTTGATCATCCATGATATGGCGTTTCATCACGGCAGTATTTAGTTTAGACAGTAGCTGCCGGGTCCCGCATGAGCTCAGCCCCCTCCTTCTTCTTTTGTTATCAATTCTTTTTTTTTTTTTAAATCAGCACTTTTGAAACAGGAAGTGAAATAGAGGGATATGAGGCATAGATAGAATGGGTGATATGTTTGGTATTTTGAGCAAAACACTTCATAGACATGTTTTTTATATATATGAGACCTATGCTATTGCCTTAAAAATAGCATGATAGGTGCACTATAAAGAAGAGATAGGCAGACAGACGCATAGAGGCTGGCAGACGGATACATTGTGAGGAGAGCAGCCAGACTATATATATTGCTGCCATAGTGTCATAGAGATTGATAGATTCATAAATAATGAATCAAGAAGAACAGGTGAAATAAACTGGGTGAATAAATGTGCCGTCTCGTCCTCTGCCCCCAGAGCCTAATGGATTGGGCACTTCTTTGCTTCTGTGTTTATTTATGCGTGTGTGTCTGTCCTTCGTATGTACACTCATGTTAGAAGTGTGGCGGCCAACGTTGCCATGGCAATCATTTACCTGATCCTACCTATAAGAACACTTGGAGACACAAGTGCATGCTTAAGTCATCAAGCTCATTCCATCATTTGTCACGTGCCATCTTGTATAATCATTCAAACATACATCCAGATTTAGATACACACTTGGTATATTGCATTTTATTTAAACTGCAAGGACAGGAGTTGTATTTGTCTTTTTAAATAAGCTTGAATGAGATAAGACTGTCAAATGTGTTTCATAAAATACTAAATTAATATTAATATAGTATAAAGGGGAAAAACAGGATCAGAAAATGGTGATTTTTGTCAGTTTTGTATGGAGAAAATAGCTGAAAGAGGTTTCAAGTGCCCGGTCAATACCATTTATTAATATATTGACAAAACAGAGCAAACAATGGCTGCAGGTTCCATATGAAAACATGGATTATCAGGGGATGTGAAGGGATCATGGCAACATAATTGCTTTGGTTCTTCAGTCTTTTGTTCATTTGACGCTCCTGTCTGCTTTTTTTCTTTCTAACTGTCCATATATTGTGATGTTAAAACCTGAAAGGCAGAGAGTACTCAGCTAGCGAGCACCACAATGACAACCTAATGATTGCCATTGGGACACCTCTGTACATCAGGGGATTCAACATCAAATGGGGGCCGTAGCTGAGCTGCTTTTACTCCCGATTCATGCAGTTCAGGTTCAAACTGCCGATCCCTTTGGAGCAGTCAGGCCCTCCATCAAAACGTCCCACTCACATCTCCCACTCTCCATTTCACTCTCTCTCACTCCCTCCATGTCATTTCTTCATCTTCACAACTCAGTGATTCAAATATCTTTCCTCTCACTTTTTGACCCAGCTCCCCTCTCACTTTCTAATCTACATATCTTCATCTTTTCCTGCCTCTTCCATTTCCTCTCTTCGACCTGCGAGCTGACTTCACAGAGCCACCTCCTGCCTGGGAACTTGCAGAAAGCACATTAAAGGGTGCAGACCGGCTAAACCCTGCAGACCAGCTCAACTTTAAATTGCATCCTCTAAAAAAAAAAAGCACACCTATGTATGTGGGCTGTGGCACATCTGTGCAGGGAGCCACAAGGGATGACAGGAGAGAAAGACCATGCAGTATCTGTGCTCTGCAGACCCACTTTCTCTCACGCACAGTCACTCATACACACATAAATGCAAAGCTCTGCACAGTGCCAACAAAACTCTGCAAACAACAACACAACTCAGTGATGTGTGTGTTCCTATGAGCCCTTTGGATACGGCCCCGCTATGGTTTGGGGTTGTGGTGGGCGTGAGGGGTAGAGGGGAATTTAGTGTTTCACCTTAATGTGAGCTTGCTGCCTAGAAGACATCCAGTATACTGTTTTACTCTGAATTATTAAAAGCTGTCTCTTATTGCAGCTGGGACTGAAATAGTTTAGAGGCCACAGACTATAGCGGCTGGCATACAACTTTATAATTTATATTCCTAGCTTTTCTGCAGCCATCCAGCCTGTTAGTTTCTACAAAAACGTTATTACGATGGACAAGACATAACTATTTAAATGAAGAACTAGGTAAAATCTGAGTTTGATGAAAAATGAAAAAACAAAACCACATGCAGAATCCTTACACAAAGAAATGTTGATTCTGTCGGTGTGTTTGAGTTGCTGGTGCTAGCTCAGCTATATGCAGCGTCCTGGTGTTCAGACGACAGAAGCCGTCACCGCCAGCGATCAGCCTGACACTGGCTCCCTCAGCGAGCTCTGCTGACAGCCCTCCTCTGCAATGCAAATATCCACTTCCACATGAGCAGGCCCATCACTAGAACTCCCCGTACACTTGTATTCCATGTCATTACCCCCAGGGACCCTGACACACACACACACACACACACGCACAGTTTCTCTGCTCTGCCCTATGCCTCATGCTGCTACCCTAATCTGGGATGGGAAGGGGGCTGAAGGATGTTTTGGTTGCCATGAAGGAGAGCTGCCATGGGCTGTTTCTACTCATGCCTCCTGTCAGTCACATTCCTCCCTTTGCCCTCCAGCCATGTGTACTGTATTTCATTAGTCCTGATTTTTGCTGACAAATGCTGGCTGTCATGCTGTGCAGCCCCCCTTACCCCCTCTACGGACACCACACCAAAGCCCGGCTAGATCTGCCTTACAAATGAGCTCCCTCTGGTTCCACGACACATGTGTGCCATTTCAATTGACCGCAGACACACAGCACATGCCGAGTGTGTATGGACACATGCTTACACACTGGCACAAACAAGAGAATGCTTTTGTTTTGACATCAATTCATCATCATGACCCTATGTGATCATCTACTCCACTTTTCTCAATATTTCAACTCTAATCCCTCAAAGACTTACTCACCCCATGACTCTAAAAGCCAAAAAGGTTCAGCAGAGGAGATGTCGGCTCCGATTAGCCACATCTGGTGATGTGTTTTAAGTGTGTCCTTCATTATTAAGTGAAATGTTCTCAGCTACACTTGCCTGTACTTCCTAAACTGTCGTCATGTCGACTTGGATATCCAAGTTTTGTAAGCTAGTCTTTTCTCCTCTCTCTATTAACATACACACAAGGACACACAGTCAGTCACACACACACACATACCTCTATTCAGGGCCATAGTTTATCATCCTAGTGTGCATCCCTCCGCTTACTCCCCCTTTTTCTCTTTGTGTCTGCGGGCAGTGGCACACCTGTACAAAACTGTACAGGGACCCACAGATGGATTGTCAGTCTGTATCTGGGCCTCGTGCACACACTGCCATGCCCGCCGGCTGGAAATAAAACCAGACTCATCTGGTTTCTGCCCCACTGGCACAGGTGATGCTTCAGTGTCAAAGTGACATTAGATCATTTAAAATGCACAGCATCAACATGAGACAGACCAGCACATGTTAGTCTGGTGACAGGCGGTGACATTCAGTCAAAAACAAACATACCTACACACATTTCCCCATTAACACAAAACCAAGCTGTATAACCCAGATCACAACCGTATCACATGATTGAGTCTCACATTCTGGCGGCCGAGAAGTCTCCAGCCACAACCAGAAATAGGTTAAACAGACTAAAAATATCTAAAACATTAATAATTCAGCTTTTTTGCTAACCTGTGCTTCAGAAAAAAATAGCCCACTTCTCACCATGAAGTGGTTTATTAGGCAGGGTGTGCAGTGGATTATTTTAGTATTTCAAGCAAGTCTACCCCTCCAAAAGCCGGTTAGCGAGATGTGCCCTGAGCAGTGGGAGGGGAAGCAGCATTGTAATGTCATCAGCGATAATGTCAAAGATGGGGTGAAAATACGGTCATCTTAAAACTCCCAAGAAGGTTCTTGAACTTTTAGTGGCTGGTTTTTCTCGTATATGATGATAAAAACGTTCATAAATTAATTGTTTTTAAAGGGGATAGAAATGTTTTGTTCTGTCCATCTACCAATATCTTTTATTTCTTTTTTGTAACATGGCCACACAAATAATTCAGAAAATGCAGAAAATATTTAATTGTTACAGTTCGTGTTGCATATATACATTCTGTATTGTATGAAAGGAAATGTCCTGATGAAACACATTTTCACTGGGTGTTGTTTATTCTCAAAAGGCAGGTGCACAGTGCAGAACCTGCTCTTTTTCACAAATACTCTTGAAGCCAATCCCCTGGGGAGAAGAAGTCTTCTCTAAATATGTGGCTTATCTACCACACAGAAAAACGGGCCAATGAAAGGACTGCGTGCGTGCGTGCTCAAATGCTTACGGTATGTGTGTGCATGTTAAAGGGGTACCAGTGGAGACAGAAGGTGGAAACATGCAAAATTGTGATTGCTCCAACAGTAACCTTGTGTGTTTTGGTCCCTTGGGCTTCAGTTGGGTGTGTGTGTGTGTGTGTGTGTGTGTGTGTGTGTGTGTGTGTGTGTGTGTGTGTGTGTGTGTGTGTGTGTGTGTGTGTGTTCCAGTTCCCCTAGGAGCACTCTGGTACAGCAGCTCTTTACTGTGCCTACATTACACCAATACGCTGTTACCTTAGACGCTCACTAAAATGCCAACACTCACAGAAAGCAAGCATTGTAGCGATAACATATTGCTACTGGCATTGTAGTAATATTGTTGAATGTAAGTGTACCACAATGGAACCTGTAATAAGTATGCATTACAGTGAAAAAAAAGTCAATCCTGCACAAACGCCCCGGACCTCAAGACCTTTTATGACGCCACCTGCTCCGTCTATTCATCAGTGTAATTTGAGTTGAGTAATACGTTCAGAGAAGGGTAGGATCAAAGAAATAAAACCTTGAGAGCAGCACTATGTACAAAGCCCTCTTTATTCTCATCTCAATGCATAAACAAAGGTTATAAAAGCGGACTCCTGTAGTCTTCTGAGACCAGCTGCAGTATTCCAGTTTATTGTAGCGCTGAGATCAGCTGGTGGCAGGTTTCTCGCGGATGGTGTTCAAATATTTTAACAAACATCTGGATCCCTGCTCATGTCTTTGTTAATTACAGAGGCAGAGGGATCTTACGTAAGACTGAGGCCCAAATAAAACATTTAGGTTCACCATCAGGCATGCCCTTAGCTAACAAGCAAAAGAAAAAGCAAACTCTAGCTAGTAATAATGCAAAAGTATTTGACTTTAAACTCAAATGTTGAATTCAAAACACAAATCGTTTGATTTATAAAGCATAACAAATGTATTTTAACACACACACACACACACACACACACACACACACACACACACACACACACACACACACACACACACACACACACACACACACACACACACACACACACACACACACACACACACACACACACACACACACACACACACACACTTTACCCAAAGGCTTAATTCTAATGAGTCACCTCTCT
>NW_011335543.1:282284-311646 GCF_000735185.1 Notothenia coriiceps | reverse complement strand
GAGGGATCTTACGTAAGACTGAGGCCCAAATAAAACATTTAGGTTCACCATCAGGCATGCCCTTAGCTAACAAGCAAAAGAAAACTCTAGGTAGTAATAATGCAAAAGTATTTGACTTTAAACACACAGACAGACACAGAGACACACACACACACACACACACACACCTTTTACCCAAAGGCTTAATTCTAATGAGTCACCTCTCTCTGAATACAAGGCCTCAAATCCTGCCGGCACCAATTGGCTTCATGCTGACCAGTCAGCTACACCCCCACCCCTTCCCATTCCACACAGACAAATACAGTTCACACACAATCATACAATACACTACACTCGTACTCTGCAACCTTCACAGAGTGTAGCATTGAATTATTCAGCCTTTGCGGCAGCTAGGCCTCACAAAAGTGAGCTTGGCTGTAGTTCAGACAGGTCGATCGCATGCACGCAAAAGTTTGAGTGTAAATGTTGTGTCTGTGTGATGTGTGCAAAGCGCAAGTGAAAGCTGACGTCCACACAGCAGCGTTAGAATAATCTTGGAGGTGGGCGTATCTGAAGCTTGGGGATTTTTTGCGAGCAACGCGACCAACAACCAATCACATGAATCTCCCGCCCCCGACATACAAAGCAATAGCAATGTTAAAATGAAGTAAACTGGATATAAAATCCACAAACAGGCGAAAACCTACCAGTTTCACCCACTGTCTCTGCATAAACGGGATTTGATTGGCTGACGCTTCCACCTCAGCTTCAAAAGTTGAACATTGCTCAACTCTTGAATCCTGAGATGCCTGGAAATCTCTGCTTTGCTTCCCACAATGCAGTTCGGCGAAAAGTGAGGCAAAGTGATGTCACCCCATTCAAAGTGAATGGGTAGAAGCGTTGGAAGATTTTTTTAACGCTGCTGTGTGGACGGGCCGTAAGATGTGTTCAGGAATGGCTCCATCACACGGCAGCCGCATTTCCTCAGCACAAGCTCGGCTGCTCTCTGCATCGTAGCCCTGCACTGCTCCTCGAGTCACATCCATTCCATTATGGCTAAACTGAGCACTGGCACATTTACACAATAACACATAAACACATGTAAATTAATGCAAACACATGTATACAAACATGTAGAAATATATGATGTGCACTCACACAGCTGACTAACAGGTATGTGTGCAGCACAGGGCACAGCGCAAGAGTAAGAGACAGAGGGAGACGGAGGCAATTGAGAGGGAGGGGATCTACTTAGAGTGTTGACATTGCAGGAGCCCACATGTGTGTGCCGGAGCATAATCTTCTCCCTGCTCTCATTGGGTTTTTAATGCGAATGCTATTTCCATAAACCTGCCTCCTGAATCAATGCCAGCCTCTTATACTCTCCCCAGGCCGAGCCGTACTAATACTCGGAGTAAATGCATGCAGCAAACACATTTCCACCATTGCCTCTCCAAGACAATCACTGTTGTACACAATGCTAGCATGACCAAAAGGGGAGGGTGGCATGTTGTTCTGTGCTACAGCAAATGGAGTTGCTGCGGAGCCTGAGATTTTTTCTTGGATCGGCTGGATTTGAGGAGTGGCAGAGTTTGAGGAGAGAGGGGGGTGGGGGGGATTTGGAGGGGGGATAGGTTTGTGGATAGTGTGAAGGATGCAGGATTTTGTCATGATGCTGAGCTGGGTGGAGTAAATCTCCTGCGCATTTGTGCATCTGTGACATTCACTGGCACACACTGCTGTAGAAAAGGCCACTGGGCTTTAAGTGGCAGTTCTTTCTATGTTTTTTTAGAAAGAAAGTGTGTCATGAAGGATGAATCAGTGTCCAGGTTATCAGGGGATGTTTCGTTTTTACTTGGTTTTGTGAGAAAATTACGATGTTTGACTTTAACAGTTACACATGCAAGCGTATTCCCCCACATATTCAAATGGTTATATAATATATAAAGTAGTGCATCTCTACCAGCAGGGAACAAGTAAAAAAACAGCAAACAAATAATATATTCAAGCCTCACTGTCGTGGGCGGTGTGCGATCACGGCAAGCTGCCATGTGCACATGTTTTTCTTCCCACCTGTATTCACTGCTATCTGTATCTACATAGGGCTGACCGCAATGCAAAGCCAGCTTACACACACACGAGCAAACATACACAGCTAATAGAGCCAAGCAACACACATCTGGTAAACTGTGAGAGCTTCTCCCATTCGGTGGCCAAACTTATGTCAGGCACTCGTGTCCCCAAGGTTCCCATCACACTTCATCACAGGAATCTATATTCCAGTCCAGTACACTTCCATTAGGCCATACTGTTCCCTTCAGCAGCTAATGTGTAACAGGGGAACATGGATAATAACGTCCAAGAACACAAGCCCTTCCTACAGTTAATAAGAGGACACTGGGTTGTGTGTTTGTGTTTGTGTGCGTGCGTGCGTGGCAACTAGTACCTGCATGATAGCATCTGCTATCGTAAAACAATCATGTGATACTTTTAACTAAAAATTAAATTCTTAAAAGTAAGATTATTTTTAACAATAAATCCATTAGGCGCGTTCACACCAAGTACTTTTCCCACAAAGGTTCCTGAGAACTCTTTAATTCTCATGAAATAAGTACAGATCGCGTTCACACCGGAAATTAGTTCCTGGGGGTGGATTAGGCCAATGAAGCCGCTGACGTCACTTCTTCTTCTTCTGCTTTGGGTTTACTGGCAGGCCGCAAACAACTTCACGGCGTATACTGCCGCCCAATATCCCCGGCCGGAAGTCCCCGGAGTTGGGGACTGGCTTCAGTAGAAGTTGCTGGGACTCCCATGCTAATGCTAATAATGCAATGCGAGGATAATAAAATGGCAGCTTCACAAAAGTTTTTGGGAGTTTGACGGGGCGTGGTTTGCATTCCGCCCAGCCAATCAGACACAGGAACCTTTTTCGGTAAAAAAGGTTCTCTAGAACTAATTTAGTCCCTGGGACTTTTTGGTGTGAACGCAACTAAATCGTAGTTCTCAGGAACCTTTGTGGGAAAAGTACTTGGGGTGAACGCGCCTATTGAGTTGGTGTTTCTTTAATTGCATCTCTATAGAGCCGTACGCATTTCCTGCAGGTGAAGTGCTAACACACAACAAAGAAAAGAAGCCAAGCATGTACCAAAGTTGATGCAGAATACAAAAGAACAACCTTTGATCATGAGTTCACTTCACATGCCGTATACTCCGTTGATTGTGTCCTTCAGTGTATTAAACTAACATTTGAGCCAACAGTTCATTTGGGTTTATTATGTTTGCATGCACTTCCCATTCCCAACAGTAACCAGAGGTGATAACAAATCAACCATGACTTAAATATTAGGGTTAGAACTATCACTATACTATGACTAAAATAATCTCTAACTTAGTATTTGAATAATTTTATTTTGCAGTAAACAGGGATTTCACGTTTTGCTCATTAACATTACAGCAGACCGGGTGTAATCCCAGGCCTTCCAGCTAAAGAATTGCACAGAAATTCATCTCATGAAACTCAAGTGTGTTCATGTTGGTGTCCATGTGAATGCTTGTATGTGTGTATGCGGACGGGTATATTTGTGCTCTGTATTCAAGCAAAGATCCCTGCATGAGATTCACAATAGCTTGTTATATTTCACAATTTTCCTCCCAGGTTCTGCTCATTAGCAACAAGTCCAGCAGGATGGTGGTCTGACATTAATTCAGAATATTTTAAAATAATAGGTAACCAACCACATCGGTCCAAGCCCTCTGCGAGAGAGCAGCAATACAGGGGTTAATGAGAAACTCAGACGTTAATAACTCATAACTCATCTCTGGAGAACTCCTAGTTTACATTAATTACAGCGTAGCCCCTGGCAAACTGCATATCAAGCAGCATTTTGCAAACAAACAACTGGCATATCTACTTACCATCAAGCAGTGAAGCAACAGGGGTCATATCGCAAAACATTTAGGAACAGGGAGGCTCAAGAGGGAAGGACAAGTGAGGCGACGGGAGGTAGTCAAATGCACAAACATATTTGTACACACATACAGAAACACAATGCAGCAGGGCATTCAATGCAAAGTGTGCTGTATGATATTTTATGTTGATATAATGTAGTTCGGCTGTAAAGGTCATCTGACATTTGTAGCTTCTATTGAGGTTTTGAAATGAATCCTAAAATGGCTGTTGTTGTAGTTAATTAAGACTTAACCCTTAAAAAAAACGGTGGTTATGTTAATGTAATGTATTGTGCTGTTAGATTGCTGCTAGACTGCCCCTTAACACACATGTGTGGTCCTCCCTTTTTTTGAGGCAAGCATGAGAGCAGGAGTAATACTGTATTGTAAAGGCTAACGAAACACATACTGTATGGACAGAAGCAGAACTTTTTTTTTTTTTTTTTTTTGATAAAACTATGTTTGTGAAATTGTAAAAGTCTATATTTTTTCAATACATTATGACTTTGGGACTATAACACTCTGGAGTTATAAGAAATGTATGGATTAAGGGGTGTAAACATCCTATGCGAACATTACTGAAGTCAGTGTGTTATACGAATAATTTCAGCTTAATCTGCAACCGAACAGAAATACACGGTTTAAACTTAATGACTAGAAATGCAACTATTTAGTACAGCTCTATATTGTAGATTTGTTTTCAAATTAAAATGCTCTTTGTAGGTCAATTTCTCCTCAGCTGTAGGTCCATCAGTAGGTGAACAGAATATGTGGATGCAGTATTATAGCATGCACTCTGTTTCCTTGGACCGCTGCTGTTTGTGTGTGAGTGAAGCTGAAGGGAACAGCAGAGCAGCCTCGCCTGTGACGCCTGACACCCATCAACGTCTCCCTGTTACATTTCTATGACACGCTCTGTCTCAGGAAGAGCAGCGGCATATCAGCAACGGGAGAGAGGGGAGACGAGAGGATGTGGGGTGGACAGGTCTAGGTGGGGTAGGGAGGGGAAGTCAACAGGAGGGCTAAAGCACGACTGAAGGGTACAAGAAAAGCCTTTTTTTTCCCTGAGTGGTACAAGGCAAAGTTGGTGAAAGTGTCTGCGATTGTGTACGCTCAAAAATGTAACCGTTCGGAACTTTTGAGTAGAATAGGAACATGCCAGGCTGTGTTTGCTGAATCTGCACATTCTCTATGTATCATGGCTGCAAAATTATTGAATTACATTTTTGGTGTATTTTCCTGCACTGATCCAGAGCGAGAAGGGGTTGCAGGCAAGAGCAGACTTGTTAGCAAATATGTGCCCTCATGCCTATCTTTTATACATTCAGCCACATGGACCATATATTCCCAGTGGTAAAGTAGGTCAACCCTTATGGTAGTTATTAATGACTGAGACGTGAGGAAAGAAACTCACAGGAAAGCCTGATAATGCACCAAAACAATTGAATACACATTGCTGATTACAGTTATAATCTCTGATGATCACATCCTCTGGCATTATGTGAAATAACTTTTTCCTCTTTCCGTCTTATTATTTAAATTCAGAGGGAAAAAAATGATTAACGCCCTCCAGCCTGGCGCTTGGCTAATTTGCAGGATAAACGAAACAACGTGTTTTTAAAAAAAGCCACAAGAAAAAAATGTTCAAAGTTTGTTGTCGTTGCATTTGCATGTTTAACTGAAACGTGTGCCTTTTGGCTGGGCTTCTCAGGCTCTTTGTCTTCTATAAGAGGGGGTGTTTGGGGTGAGGGGAGGGGATCTACTGATGTTTACTTCTGGTGTAGGCTAAATCTAACCATGCGAGACCCCACTGCCTCTGCGGGGAGCCACTTTGGTTCTTTGTGTGTAAGAATCCCTCGGTCTGTTCCTGATATTCTTTCCACCCGAACAGATACAGCTATGCACAGGTGAACATAATCGCACACAAATGCATAATCACCAAACAATGAGGGAGAGATAATTGCAATCATTTTAATACCTAGCACAATTGAATATGTAACACGTGATTTTCTCTTTATCAAATCTCATATCTTATGACTGCAGTATTTTTAACACTTAAAATGTATCACCTAAGAATATCTAGAGCTTGCCGATATTGAGCATCTGTTTTTGATCAAAAACCTCAATATCGAGGTGTAAAGTTAAATATTGGTGGTTTAATGAAGTATACAGTGTATCCCACAAATCTGAAATACACTTGTGGTGGTAGCCGGGGGGTGTTCTGATGCACACACACTGCTCTGAAAAAAACTATGTTTACGTCGTCTTCTCTGTTTCTTGTAAGGTCTCCTTTTCTGTTGGTTGCTTGTTAGCAGACCCTTCACGCGATAGCAGAGCGAACAGGTACAGGAGGCGTACAGCGAGGGATCATCGTCCACTAGTTAATCGATCGCAGATGGCGTCGTGCTCGCGGATGGATAAAAAAAACTAAAAACTAAATGGGTCGCGAAATATACTTTGGCGGCCGTTAATATACCTGGGCGGGTCCGCCCAAGTAAAGTCTATGTGTGGGAAACCCTGGTATATATATACAATGATATTCAAAATAACATCACTTTACTGTAAGAAAGCTTTTAAAACGAAGAAAAAGACAACACATATCACAATAACCAAATCTAAGACGATATTTTTTCTCATAACACATTATCAATAAAATATTAACATGTCCAAGTATATTTGGCAACCCATCTAGCTTTAAATGTATTTAGTTATTTTACCTGTCTGAAAATACTGCAGCATCCACGATCAAGTAACAAGTGGGGGCACCAATTAGCTTTGGGCATTGCTGCCATCAGCTGGCGGGATGGATCTACGGCGGGACAACATGCTGCTCTACCGCAAAGCGAATGTTCCCACTGTAACGTACTGGGTGCCGCGAGCTGCGCCATTCCTCTGTCTGACAGGCTTCTTGTGACACACACACACACACACACACACACACACACACACACACACACACACACACACACACACACACACACACACACACACACACTTCATTCCCATCCAGAGCCCACAGTCATTGGCCCTAGAACACTGGACAACTTTCTGTTGATAACACCAAACAGAAATGCAGAGCTTTGCCCCCCAAAAACGGTCATTCAATGCTATTGCTTCAAAAGTGTGAGTCAGAGTGGGTCTGATCAATGCTGGCGATATCCCCTAGAGAACAGACACATGGAAAAGTTGAAGCCAGGCCTTTAAAAGGCTGAGCTATTGATTGAATTGCTCTCCAAAGTGTTTTTCATCTCTGGGACTATACAAGGAGAATGCCGGCTGGTGTGCAGTAGGGTGCAGATGGCATGGTTGACCACCATAGAGAGGAAAGAGAGAGTGAGAAAAGAAAGGGAGGAGAGAAGGATGGAGAGACAGACACTTACCCCTGGAAGTGTTTTCTGTTCGTGGAGGGCGTTCTGGGCTTTGATGGCCGACTCTCGGGCACAATAGGTGAGGAATGCACAACCTGCAACAGAGGTACACCACATATACATGTATAAGTCACACAGAACTCAACAACATAGTTAAACAAACAAAAACTGTGGACAACAGGGAACAGTTTTAAAGAAATCCCAACAAGAATATATGGACTGTAATCAAATTCCAAAGCTATTGGAAAATAAGAAAATGGTGTTTGGCCTGTTTCAATATAATGAGATCCAGATACTGAGCAATTAACACAATTAAGAAACTAGTTCTGCGAAGAGGCTCTATTGAGTTAGTGAAAACACAAAAACTAACATTTCTTGGAATAAACAGAGCAAGTGAATGAAAACAGGCAACCGTGCAATACCCCAGGATATATGTGGACATTTTCCCCAGGTGGCAAAGAGGAGAGGAGAAAAAAACAACACCACAATAATAAAGTAGGAGATGAGCTGTGAATTATTTGGATGAAATGCCCGGCCTGTCCAGCCTCCCCATCGCTCGTGCCATGTCCTGTCAAAAGCTCCTAGCAGCCTGGCCAGCGCTCCCACCCTGAATGGTTGTGACAGCAGCGGAGACAAAAGAACCAGGACTGCAGGACTGAGTATTGGGGGGTAGAAAAAGAGAGAAGAAGGGATATGTAGAGATACAGGAAGGAGGGAGATACTGACAGAGAAGATGGGAGGACAGGACGTGGTGTTAAAACTCTCCAGGGTGAATGCTTCCATGCGTGCACACACACACACAACATCTGTCAAAATCACTGAATATATAAAGAAGAGAAGAGGAGTAGAGAAAAAAGATGGAGAGAAACCAGATGGAGTATTGAGGCTATCATTTTCCCCCTGACTGTCTGAATAAATAGATTTGCTTGTGTTCTATTAATGAGGTTCATATGGGTTACCATGCATCATATTTCTGCCACTCCGACGATAGTTTATTAGCAGCCACTGCATTTTGGATCTCATTTCAACAGCTAAATGTATTCAGTGGGTGGTGATGTATTAAGCGTCTTTTCACGGACAATATTCCAATCTGGTGTCTGGTTGCATAATATCAGAACATTTGTACACATCTAAACGTTTACTATGCATGTCTGTCGCATGCATGTATTTGTATCTTTTTCCGATGTTCCGGACACTCTAGTACTTAGGGGATGGCTCCACTGTAACCTATGCCGGACTGCATCAAAAAGGAGGGTTAAAATGCCATGTCAGTTATTGATCTATTGATCGACCTGTAACCTGTTTTGCCTTCCTGCTTAAAGCCTAAGGTGTCAGCGCATGTGTGTAAAGTCCTGCAAACACCTGCCCATACACAGAAATGATTTGCCCACTCTTATCTTAATCCCATTCAATTATTTTTGTTTATAAAGCTTGTCCTTTTGTTTAGGACAGTCAGTCTGCGCCCTGCCAAGCTTTTCAGTATGAGAAAGACAGATAGTAATGGAATCTGTCCAGGGTCGTGACCTTTGAGGTGTGACTGTGGCACTGCTGTCACGGTACAGCCTTGTCCCTGCAACCCTAACCTAATGATTTCCAATGGCCACCAAGAAAATCATTCAATCACTCAGACTGCTGTCCAATTCTCCTTTTCTCTTCTGCGTCAGCTAGTAAGGAAATACCAAGACTGGAAATGTCATTGTTGTTGTGGGTTTGTTTGTTTGTTCCTCAAATGGTTGAGGGTAATAGGAGGGAATGGCTCCATTTTGGTAGTTGTTTTCCCCTCTTTTTTCGCTCTCTCTGGGCTTGTTGTTTGTTGGTTTACTTGACAAATGCTCGCCCTATCTCTGAATAAGAAACACGTATTTTGCATTACAATCGCAAACACGATTTATTTGTTAATGTGTAATGCATAGGGCATTGTGAATAAATTAAAAACAACGTCAACACTGGCAAACAAAAGGTAAACATGAACTCCATTTAAATGTGATTCTGTGCTCTTTAATGTATGGATTAATAAGAATTTGCAGGCCACAGGCGAAAAAGCTTTAACAACTCCATAATTGGAATCCAAACACGTACAAATTGCCAGTGCTGCATACCAAGTGCAAAAGTGGGGGGGAGCATGATGAAACAGTTTGAAACACAACAAAAAGCCACTGTAATCGGAGCCTGCTGACACAGCAATGGGGGAAGCCTTCCCATTGTGAGACGATGATCCTCTGCATCATCTGATAGAATCCTAAAACAGCCTTATCTCACACATTGATTTCAGCTCCAAAGAGAAAAAATTCATCCTCTTTGCTCCCTTTCCCCCCGCTTAGTCAATGCCAACTCTACTCCTCTCGTATTCTATTTTCTAATGATATATTTTTGAGTGTGCGCCCGCCATGTGTACTGGGTAATAGGACTGAGTCTATCCATCTCCACGGTGTTCAATTGGCAAGTAATTAAAGAGTTCTACATGGAAGAGAGAGAGTGAGTGGGTGAGAAAGAGAGACAACGAGAAAGAGAGTGAGTAGCTAAGGATACTGTATAGCTGCTGTAACAGCAGCCATTTACATTCACTGTGGTCCAGGCTCTCAATCTCCAAACTGTGAGTCTGTGTGCAGCACATTAGGGTATCGTGCTAATTGTATTTTTTTGTTTTTGTTTTAAGTTTAAGGGTAGTCAAAAATCATCATTTAAAAACATATATTTTTACGTATTTCGTTTTCCAAAAACGTTTTACAGTTGTGTTTTAGGACTTCAGCACTGCAAATTTAAATGATACAATGTAAAAGTAAAATGTACAGAGATTCAGTAATTAATTTTCTGAGGTGTTTCTATCATGCAGAATACTTTTTTCTACAGCTATGAGCAGATGGGACAACATTACATTCAGATCAAGCTATTCAGTTTCACTGTGCTAGCCCTCTTTCTTACACACAAAGAACCACAACACTGATTAAACACATGCCTCAATCACCTCTGTTTATAAAGCTATTCCCCAAACAGAAAGTCAATAGTGGAGAACTGTGCAATAATCTTACAAACATGCCCAGCAAATATTGTTAAGACATGGTCACGGGTATGAAAATGAAACTCAGCTCCTAGAGAAAAATCATTATCCTAGATAAATATCCAACACTACCATCCAGACTCTTACTTTTCTCCATGGAGCACTACACTTCTAAACTGGTAATGACGAAGGGGAAAGTGCTTTTTGGACAAACTACGATAACAATATTACTACATTTAGCACATTCTTACCATTCACTGAGTCAAAACATAAGAAAGATCCCATTATCAGCATAAATCAACTTAGTTAACTATTGTCTATAGGATATAAAGTAAAAATCAATTATCTTGAAACATTTCAAAAACGAATTATTAACGCGCACAATAAACTACAATATCTACATACACATTTCACACATTGTCTTGTCACCAGTTCAAACCTAGCAATAGGACATTTAATATCAGGCTAGGCCAATTAAACTTGTATCAATTTCTAATCACCAGGCTAGCACAAAGATATTTTTGACAACACTTCCATGTTTACCAGCTAACCTTGCCGAAGCAATTGTACAAACATTGAAGTTGCATAATATGCTCAAGCGTTGTATTAACTACCTGGGGGTAAGCTAACTGTACTGTATCCTAACCTAGCCTTTAGCTTTGACCCCTAATGGCGTACTTTTAATTAATGTCACAAATTGTTTGTCATCACTTACCAACTTCGACGAGCACGACATGCTTTTATTAAAAGGTCCACCTTAGCACAAAGCTATACACGCTCAACTCAAAAGTCCTTCTTAACATTACTTATAATGGAAACTTAGTGTTTCCTGAACAATAACGTCACTTTTTTATAGTTTGCTAACAGCTCGTCAATCGAAACCATGGATGTATAATATTATGACCACCTGCATTAGTTATTGCAACTTGCCCGCAAACACGCACTTGAGACACTGCCGAGCAGGCGCCATCTGATTGACTTATTCAAAGTAGCTTTATTGACAACACAGAAAAATTACATTTTGTTAAAAAATAGTTGTGCACTGGAAAACAATACATATACTAGATAACAACAACACATAGATAAAAGTAAAGACTTATACTGGATATTTGTAAATGAGTACATCAATAATTGCGGGTGTAAAACTAAACACTTACATTCTTATATAGCTTACTATATATTCAGTCTTTGTTAGATCCAAAATGTAGAACTTCCAATTGGTACATTTCCCATGGCCTACAAGTATATATATATTTGATGATGTTATTTTGTATTTATTATTTTATAGATACTTTGTTTAATTTGTTTATTATATATTTCAAATGTAATTATTCATTTAATGTATACCTTTTTTTTTTTATCACATTGGATACCTTTGATTGTTTTTTGAAATGTCCAGTACTTGCTTAATGTCTGTATGTTTAATGTTTTCAATAAAAGAAAGAACAAAAGATAGAAACAAATAGAAAACTTACAAAATAACAATAAAATGTTTGATGTAAGGGCTACACTCTCAAAGACATTTAACCTTTGAATTCTAAATCCAATTATTAAAATAATCTTAGTTTGTTTTTCTGTATTCATATATATATATATATATGGTCTTCTTCAAATTAGTCTTCAATGTAACACTGCCTTCTTTATGCAGTAGCCAAAAACGACCAATTGTAAACTTTAAGTTTTTAAGTGGCAGCTTGATTTTAGTGGCAAATATGGACTTGAAGACCATTGGTTCCTCTGCACACTTACTGTAGAAGCCAATAAAGTCTACACACTGGTCCTCTAAGGATTTTAATATTTATGCTTGAGGGACCATTAAGAGATTAATTTGTGCCTGCCACTATAGCAACTGACAGCTACAGGCTTTGACGTCAAGTGCAGGGGCAAATACTTCTACATCGGCAATGGGTATAAATCGTGTGCTGCAGAACCGTCAAATATCAATGCAGCTCCATAGGAACTGAGTTGGTTTAAACCACAACGTCTCTCTTTTCACTCTGCCTCTTTGCTCCCTTTTCTCCATCTCGTTACCCCAGAGGAGCCAAACTGCCTCGGTGCTATGAAAGAGTGTGAACTTGCTCTCAATGTGGCATTTTCTTGGCCAGAAAGTGTGAACGTATAGCGCTCACCAAGCCAGTCCTGGCACCACACTCGCCTGCTCCCTCACACATCATTTGCACTCTTTGGAAAATGCTATCACTGTGGGTAGATTACTTGGTTACTTCATTTACTGCGATGTGGGGCTCCGGGGGAACTGATAGCCTTTCAGAGGGGTCGGAAACTGAAACACACATCATCAGCACTGATACAATGTGATTATGACTTGAATCATTGCCAGCCAGTGAGACAGGAGGCTCAGTGGCGCAGATTGACCGTGAGGGGGGTAATCAGTCTGGTCTCAGAGAAGCTTTGAACTCATATAATCACTCCCTCACCTTTGGAAAAAAAGATCCTCGATCTGTTCTCACACTCCAACCATCCTGCCAATGTTCTGTGAGGAGGAGAACAGATTGAGGGAGGACGGACAGAGAGAGCTAATAAAGAAGAGCTGGAGCATGGAGTTGGCAGGGACTTTCCGAAAAAAGATTATTCATTGTTCTGACAACAATATTTTCTCCCAGGCCAAGGCCTAATGGGCTTGTAATGAGCACTGTAATATAAGCAGTAGCCTAGCGTAACCTGTAAACCTTAATTAAGTCAGACAGCCACCTTAAAGGAAGCTGGTGCATGTGCTCAGTCACCATCTCATGATCCTCAAGCTGACTACACTCTTCCATCACTCCATCATCAATCACCCCACACCTTCTTCTCTGCTACATCCAGCTCCAAAATCCTCCTTCATTTCTCCTTTCACTACCCCTCCCATCATCCCTTCACCTTGAGCAATGGCTGGGGGAGGATGAACGTTGCAGAGCGCGGAGGAGCATCGGTGTCCATCATGAGGGCAAGAAATAGCCCCCCCTCATATCCTCTCTGACCCCTGAGTAGGGTACCTCAGCGGTTGATTTGTTGCTACTTGCTCACATAGACTACACTAAGGTCTGCATGCAGCAGTCAAATAGATCCATAGACTGCAGAGGAGTGCCTGTGGGCGTGTGTGAAACTATTAAAAAACATAACAATGCACATCTCATTGTATGGCGTGCGTTGCCTAATGAGTATGACAATGATTGCTTTCTGAAAGACTCTTTGTATTTTTACAAATCATTACTGGGACAAAGAAGATATGAAGAACAATGAAGAGGTATAGACACCTTCACAATCACTATTGTGTGGTTTTCAGGTTAAGTTCTCTCAGGGCACAAGTGGTTCTTTGTATCCAACTGTAGAGTATTTCTCTGAAAGGCTGACACAGGGCTATATAGTGTAGGCATATCAGCATTATGGGTGGAAAACAGTATACTGTTTCAACGAGTTCCTGACAAAGTTCCTGAGATAATGCCCTTTGGCAGTATGTGCATTTCCAAGGGTGGCATGATAGATTGGAACTGGCCCCCCATTCCCAAGTTGGCCAGAACTATTTCAATATGCGATTATGGACAACGCTTAGGAAACAGCACTTTGGCATCGTCCACCGCACTGTGGTCCTTAAAGTAAGCCTCTGCTTTTGTAGACTATTTGTGTACTTCATTCTTCTTCTGCTATAAAAGCCAGGGCCCAATCTATAAATACATCTAGTGGTCTGCATCCTTGATGAGCTAACTAATTGACACTGTTAATGGATGGAGTTTCACAGAGCTGTAAATAATGTCTAGGTTCACACTTACTGCCTCCTGCCGTGTTACTTCTGGGAGGGCAACAAGAGTTTACCTGCCAAGTCCTGTCGCTCCGGCCCGTCGTCCCAGCCTCCCCCCCCAACCAAGCCTGCTCAGACCAGGCGATTTACACAGAAATCAATAGAACTTTCTGTGAGCCCCTCCCCCAGTCGAAGTCAGAAAACTGCATTTCCTTCTGTTCATGTACTATAACAAACTCCTGGAAAGACAAACAGGACCAGGCAAGAGGAAATAATCAAATCACTTTCACTTGGCTCACGCCCATTGCCTCCTGCTACAGTGCACCATACATTTCCACTGATGGAAAGTCTTCATATAATGTACCTAATTAACATTTAATGCAATATTTCCAACAATGCTTGTCCTCTTTTGAAAGGTGAAAGGCATTTAAACCATTCAGACGGATCAATTGATCAAAGCATTAAGCCACAATCGCAGATGACTGGCAGCTGCAAACTGACTGTTGGCTAAGAGACGGATGAGCTTCTCACTTTGATTTTACAAATTGAAAGATACCTTTAAAGACAGCGCTTCAAAGACAGAGAGTTTGCCCAGATTGAGTGATTGAAAGACGCGTAAGGAAGAAAGACATGTGAGGGGGAGAAAAACCAGACACACACACAAACAGTGTTCTTTGTCATGCTGCTAGGCCATCTATTTGCAGGTCTTTTTAAAACAAGTAATGAGTGCTCTGCTGCTTATATTTATTGTTTCAATCCATTGCATGTAATTAATTATTTCTTTTGATACTTACGTCACCACAGAGCACAAGAAGGGTAATAATTGACACCAACGGTCTGACTAACAAGCAGGCACCAGGGTGTTAATTGCATTCACATATATTTCCTATACCACATTCAACCCAGTGAATTCAAGAAATACTGTCCTGCTAATGAAAAAGGAAATAATTGCTATTATCTATCTATCGAAGTATATATATCTATCTTTCTATCTAGCTATCTATCTATCTTAATATTATATAATATATCATATATGGGTCAGAAGAATGGTAAAGAAAGAACTCTCAAATGAACCCCAAGAGCAGACGAAGCAGATATGGGAGCCCATCACCATTAATTAATTTGAGTTGTCTTTTTTAATTAAGCCAGATTTACCGTTGATGAGTGAACCACAGAGCGGATGCCATGTTGGAACCCATGTAAAGTCTGCATACAGCTCATTCAACCGCATCTACATTTGATCATCAAAAAACAAACACAAATGAAATCCCTCATATGTCTCTTCTGCACTATTTGGCACATCATTTGCTTGCATCGCACTAAACAAAAATGTGGATGCGATACATCTCCAGTACAAAGCCCCTGACCAGTTAGTGTCTCCGACGATAAAGCACAGTGGCTGTTAGCTACAGCGACGCCGCTTCAGCAGGAAAGATAGATGGAAGAAGTGAGGGGAGAGATGGTTGCATGATGTAAGGGATGGTGTGTGAGGAGAGTAGGGGGGCCGACGGTGGAAATGATGGGGACATGGCCCTACAGTCGCCCACAGATGCTGCCTGTGTCTCTGCCTCGCTCTCCCCCTCCTTTTGAGCACAGTATGGGAGCCGTCTTTTGGGGGAGGCTGGCAGGCAATCAGTGATGTCATGCCAGCAGTGCAGCGATGGCAGCTTAACCTATTTTTGGAAATACCACAGAATTTCTATTTATATCTGTGCTGAGCAGCATGTATCTTCACACATCCCTTCCAGACCTGAGCAGTCATAGACGTGTTCCCAATCTGAAATGTGTCTCCATCACAAATTGGGGATTGCTTAATATTTGAAGGAAAAGGGTCTCCATGCTGACAGTGCTTTTGACCGTGCCATTATAACAATTTCGAAAGTTATTATGTATTTTGTCAATTTCAACGTGTTTTAGTCTGTTGTTACATTTAAGGTTTTTGCTTACATTGTACATTTAGATGTAATACAAGCTGTTAAGTAAATCTTCTTGCAGACCAGTGGTAGAATTTTTTGTATCTGCACTAGCAGCACCAGTAATAACGGAGTGTAACTAGTGTTACAAGAGGCATTTTCTCATGTTAACAGCTTTCAAAAGATTATTTTAAACCGTACATTTGTCAAACTTGACCTCTGCTGCTCCTCCTCCTACACCCTCCACCCTCCACCCTCCATCCATCCCACCCTCCAGTGTCCAAGCAGCTTTCAACCTGTCAGAGGGATCCTCCATGTCCAGCATTCAGCCATCACTCAAATCTATACTTCTGCCTTGAGATGAAAGCGACTATTTGTTTCTCTGACAAACACTTCATCTTCCCCCTTCCACTTATCCATCTGTCCATTCATCCATTGTTCTGCGCTCATGTGTCTGTCTGTCATTTGCCTTGTGGGCTCCACTGCATAGATGTGCCATCCTCCCTGTCGGTATAGTGGCAGTGCTAAGTTATATCCACAGTTCCACACAGATTTTTTTATATGCAGGTGCACTTTCAGGCTGATACATGTACGACATGAATGCATTGTTCATTCACACCAGCATCAAGGGCTCAACCATTTGGCATTCAGAGAGATGTGACAGCTTGACTAATCTGTGATTGTTTGTTGGCCAAAACATGGGGGTTAGCGAGCCCTCCAAGGGCACAGTACTATAAGGCAAGACAAATAACTTATTATTTTCCAGGCTTGTACAAGGCTTTATCGCATGAGTTCTCCTGAACCATTCCAAAATGGAGAGGGATTATCGCAAAACATTGCATTAAAATCTCCTCTCTCTCCTCTCCCTTGTTATTTCATTTTCCATCTAAAATGAATCTGTGCCCAGCCAGGCTCAAACACAACATTAAAGAGCTTGTGCTATTCTAACAGAAACCGCCAACCCCCACCTCCCTCGCTCCCTCCTTCTTTCCCCCTCTGTGCCTTTATAACCCCCCTCCCCTCATAAGAGTACACTCTGCTCTGTAGGCAATGGCACTATCTGCGAAGCGACCCATACAAAATAGATAGGCTTCTATCCCTCTATTAAGTCTAAGGAAAAAGCTGCTGTGACCTTTGTGTATGAACAAGAAGGCGGTATACCTCTATGGACTCTTAAATCTAACCCTACATCCCATCATTGAAAAGTCTGTCAGTATATCCATCAAAGACAGTATGACGTTTCCTAACAATGGTAATAAATTCAAATGAGAAATATCAGTAATATTCTTCTATACTAGAAAGCCTTTTCTCAAACATCATTGGTGCTCTTTTAAATGCACTAACACATAAAAACATCATTATATCACAGCAAGCATAAGCAAAAGCAAATACCAAAAGATTCATGGATTAACTTCCAGGAAAGAGATGAAAACTATTTAAAGTTTAACCTTTACAATCTGTCAAATGAATCATGCCCTGACACTGTCCACAACTATAAATCAACCACCACAGAACTTCATAGTCTGTTTAATTGGATACAGATGTTGTGTATAGTTTAATGAAAAAAAGTGATGAAAATGCTTCATGTTTTCCCCTTAGACCTCATACCACACCTCCCCATATATGTCCCAGCTCCAGGCATCTATTAAGAGCAACCATATTCCAGAAAGGTCATGGAATAACTGCACTTCTAACATACTGAAAGCATGATATACTGCAAGCCATTATGAATGTTGCATTGGCGCAGGAAATCAATCCATTTGAAAGGCTCTCTTGGGCAGGGATTAAGGACAAAGAAGCGGAGACAGAATAAAAGCCAGGTGAGTTTGGTGTGCGGACGCTAACCTCCGGCAGAGCGCGGCCTTGTCGGTATCTGAGATTGGCAATCTCCTTGGAAAACCAACAGAAAAGAGGAACAAAGAGAGGGAGGCAGCGCTCCTCATCCTGAAGTCAAGGCCCATAGCGCCTGTCAGTACCAGTTCAGCTGCTGCATCTTTTATGAGGAAAGCCCTGTTGCTTATTACAATATTTACAGACGTTTAAAGATTGCGAAGCCAGTGCTATTACTGCATTAGATTGGCTCGGTGGCCTTCGTTCACTAGCCCTGACAGAAGATTTTATTCTAGATTTGTTCAATCGAATCACTGCACACAGCAAGGAGACTTGTTTTTTCCTTTGTCAGTGTTCACATATGGAATAAAGTCCTTCTTGAAACAATAATAAAACTGTTTTATAAAATAATCAACCACACAACTGGCTTATTAACAAAAAGCCTATAGGCTCCACTGCTGTCTGTTACAGTAAATCAGTAATATCATCACAGAGTGTTGTGTATGCAGCGTCCATGTCACTTCTACAGCTCTGTTTATAGTCTGTAAGTGAATTTATCCCATCTGTTTCCCCAGGGGGGATGCCGTCCTACAGCAGTGTGGTGATCTTTGACACTTTCCATAAGGCACACGCAATATGGAGACGTGTAGATGTGCTTCGACTTCCATCATGTCAAAGATGAGAGAGAGGCTTCTACAAACCAGCGCTAAGTTTTGTTTTTTTAGCTTTATTTATTTATAGAAGGACCATGCATATAAAAACATTAATCTCAGCAAAGAGAAGAGATGCAATATGCCAGATTATAGCTAATAGCTCATTTCCATCTGTGGTCCAGTTGCATCAATGCTGCTGCCTTGCAGGCATTGTTTCAAATATAAAAACTTCAGTCTCCTATTCATACCATAACATTTAGTTTTTATGTATATATTCCAGCTATTCCTGTTTCCTTCATTTTCTTTTTTTATTGGGAGGGCAACCCACCGAGGAATGCTATCCATCAGACTTGCTCAGAGGGAGAGAAAAATATACAAACTTGAATAAATATTTAATTAGATTATTCTGTGATTTAATGTGCTTCTGCTTGGCTGGGGTCTACGGCAATATCTTTGGTCCATTTATAAATGCATTAAAACACTGACACCCGAGACTAGTTTGATATTGATACCGGGGCTGAGTTGGTGGCGGATTGAAGTAGGGACTGTGTTGTCTGTTCATCTGTCTGCTGTGCTGAATCACACCTGTAGAAAAAAGTATTTTATTCCTTCTCCTTCCGTCTCGTTTGAGCTCATGTTTCTTCACTGCACGATGAAAGGTTAGTCAGTCTCAACCGAACTCACAGGATAAAATCTATCCAGACGAACAAATGAATTACACACAAATCCACACTGAAACAGATCCAGCATTATTCTGAGTGATTTGCATATACATCCACTTTGCCAAAGCAAGACTATTTATTTGATCACAATCAAATGAACAAGAAAAGAAAATCCTTCCACAAACTGACATGGAAATTTGACCAGTAGTTTTCCCATAATCCGCTGACAAATAAACCAAACCAAAAACATAACCTCCTTGTTGGAGGTTATGATAATAATATAGATTAAAGCCTTGTTATTGCATATATGCATGTGCCTAAGTGTCCAATTGTGTATTTTGCAAGCACTATAAGTGGAAGCTAATTAGTGCCAAAGGGAGAAGTTTTCACAGCCTGTGATAAATTCAACATCAGGAAATCCTCTAACTATTAATACCAATTGGGCGACAATAATTGGCAGGCCATCGACAGCGCGGGCAGAATTAATCATTTCAACAGGCAGACTAGACTGAATTTTTAATTGGCAGAGGCAGCCACTGTTTAGGGAGGCAACCAGCTGATCACCCAGGAGACTGCTGCTTCAGACAATGCACATTTGCTAATCCTCTTGAGTCGAGTTATTATGGCCATGCATTATTATCACGCTTTACAAACTAATTCCATGTTTTCCCTCATGGATTACCAAGGGGAAAAATTGTTGCATAAGAAAAGAAAGAAATAACAAAACAAAAAAGGGCAACGCGGATGAATGTAAAATCAAAATGACAGAATAAGTGCAATGACTACGAATGCACAACACTCAGAATGGTGTGTGTGTGTGTGTGTGTGTGTGTGTGTGTGTGTGTGTGTGTGTGTGTGTGTGTGTTTTACCTGGATTCATTACATTGTAAGCCATTTCATTTGATTGAACCTTGAACCCTTAAAATTGACCTGTAAAAATAAGCTAACATATAAGATGTTTTGTTTGTTAATTTGAGGGAATAAACAGTTAAAAAAAATGGCCTTTTCCTTAACACCTATTGGGCGACAATCATCAAGAGCTATATTGTGCAATCTTTATGCAACGCTGTCATTTTAGTATATGCATGCACACACAAACAGATACCGAAGAATGCCAAATGAGTGCTACACTGAAGAGATGTCTTCCCTTCTATGAATTTAAACTGTATGAAGTGTTAGCAATACTGCAAATTGCTTCATAAAATATGTTGCTAATAGAAGCTACGACAACACAATCTAATTCTAATCTAATCTAATTGTGTCTTTCCCAGGATGTCAATCATATGAATGAACAGAAAAAACTAATATTTAAATCTGTTTTTGCTGCCGCATCAAAACAAGGGCTTTGTGACAGTTGTAGTCAACCTTTGTAATGGTAACAGATGTAATATTTATTTTCATGGTGATTGTATATATCATAGAAGACATTGTTTGCAAATGGCATTTACATTACCGCCACAGATTGTCATTTGTCTTTTCTAAATGTCACTGCAATAAAAGGCTTATCTCCTGTACATCCCTCACATATCAACATCTGCTCTGCAGGAACGCAAGATGGGGAAATAATTTAGAAACAGGCTTAATTTATATATATTTGTACTAATACTGCAACCAAAGGATGATCATGTTTTTGGTCTGTGACATGCATTGGACAGTATTAAAGACAAAAATATTAATGCACATTTGAAATCATAAAAAAGTGTAGCAAACGCTGTTTTGAAGAGTTTTTTTTTCTCCTTCAATGGTTGATTTTGTTTCTTTTTTGCTTATGATTTTTGACAAAATGATTGTCAGTGTGTGTCTTGGAATTTATTGCCCTTGGTTGATTGCATTCAAAATAGTTATGATTCTGCCACCAGGGAAGCATAAATGTCATGCACACAACAAACTAAAAGTTGGTTGAAACTGGTGATGGATGATGATGATGATGATGATGATGATGATGATGATGATGATGATGATGACGTCTGTGGGATCCACAGTAAGGNAACCATTCAGAAACGTCCTGCTGCAACCGAGATGTTTGCACCTCCACCAAAACCTCCGCTGCTTCAGGGTCAGTTTCTGGATCAAATTGATAATATGCTTGAACACATGCATTGCTCTGAGATGACATGTTTATTCCACACTCGTAATCACAGCAAACATGGTAGCGTGACTCTCGCCGGCTCATGCCCCCCTCTTCTGCAGGGGGGGCGTGGTCAGCTGCTTGCTGCTCAGAATTTTCAAAGACAGGCTTGGAATAGAGCAAAAATGAGCGAAACGAGGCATGGCTAAAAAATGATCTGTTTGGTATTTTGAAAAATAAAATGTATAAATATACCTTATATAGGTATGGTCATACACTATATCATTTAAATATAGCATGATAGGTCTCCTTTAAAGGAAGATTATGACAATGTGTTAGAATTATAACAAGGTCATTTAAAAAGTGGCTGGAAGTCTGGTCTAAGATGCCAAAATGTAAAAGAAATTGAACACAAATGTGAGGGTTATTTTTTTGTGTGCTGCAAACATTTATTAGCTCTGGCTCTGTTTGTATCGATACATTTCGCTCAGACAATGGGCACAGAGGGAAGTCCAAACAACACTTGACTGATGTTCAAACTGATATAAAATATCCACCCAAACTCTGCTCAAGTAAAACCAGAACCATACAGAGTGATCCTGAATCTGCTGTGTAAATCTCTTCTTCTATTGACGTCACGTCTGCAGTGCCAGCTGACTCCCCACATGACATTGATTTATCCTGAACCACACTAATTTCGAATCAAAGAGTCCCAGATTGGCTGACCAGTTTCATCGGCTGTGACAACACACAGCTCATTTTAGAGGCTGTGCAAATACACCAATAGACAGAGTCAATGGCACACTGTCTGAGGGACAGGGCCAAAAAATAAGAAACTGCATTGAAGGCATATTCGGCCACATTATTGGGGATAAGTGTCTTGCCCAGGGACACAACGACACACTGACTGCAGTGGGGTTTGAACCTGTGCCCCCCTGATCCGAACACCACCGCACTACTCCACTGCGCCACACGCCTCCTTGCTGACCTAACAAAAGTTATTGTTTCCATGTAAGTTTACTGCTTGGCTCAGATCCACCAACGATCAGCAAGGTCTCACCTCTATTAACTCCTGAAGGACCAGGCTCAATTAACTGCTGTTTCAATTCAGATGACCTGCTAAATCTGTTTAAGCGATCCCGAGGGATTTGGGTATAAGTAATGAGGTGTGGCCCTATCTAAGTGTGACTGTGGCAGTTTTGCGATCTTACCTTTGAAGCAGGAGAGGAGAGCGCAGATTTCTTTCAAATTGTCCCAATCCAAAGGGTGGGATCAGTTTATTTGAAGAAAAATTGGTCCACACTTGTAGGCCTACAGGGTTTTTACCTTCTCTCGTTACAACATGACAATCATACAGAATATTTCACACTGTGGTCAATTACTAATTTGAAACCTCAATTCACAGTCTTACATTTATTACACTAAGTTGTAACTTCAACTGCCCAATTCAGTTGTGATATTAAGGCATCTCCTCATAAAAGGGCGGTGATAAAAACCACATTCAAACTTTCATTCAACAAATCAATTCACATACACACCTAGTCCAGCATGAATTCGGAGGAATTTCCTCAGAGGTGGCAGGGTACTAAACTTTCAACAAATCAATCAGAGATATTTACCAAGTTTGAGAGAACCTTACCGAGGAAAAACCCAGCTCTCAGGAGAGAGCTTTACCGAGGAGAGAGCTACCAGGGTAAAACCCCCCCCTCTCTCGAGTTTGCTCCCTCTCAGCCAGTGTTTTTATGCTCAAAACAGGACAGAAAAACCTAAAGATGCCTCCTCCATACCCATATTTGTGGAAACTGTGCATGGCCTCTGATGTGCAGGACGAGACATGTCCAGACCTATTCTATGGCTATGGCATAAACACATTTGTGGGGCCCCCTCCCTTGTGCACTGCTGTGAGGGGAAAACTGTCTCCCCTCTCTTATCAGTGAAACTCATAAACCATAATAGGCCTTACACTCAACTTAACAAACCACTTGTGTTTTGTATATACTGTAAATATAGAAAATCATAAAATATGAAGCATTTTCATTGTGGGTTATACAAGAATATAATTGATTATATTCGATAACTAACTTTCGTTTTAAGTATTCAACCTAATACGGAGATCTCAACAATAGAGAGCACTTTATCATCTTTAGCCTGCCATACAGGTATTTCAGTCGGCACTCTTTTGCTATTTGTGGGGGAAAAGGGGTTTTATAGAGGAACATTACATGTTGTTGGTGTCCGTCGTATTGGTATGGAGGCAGGTACAAAACAGAGGTAAATTAAAAACGTTTTTTTTTATTTGCCTGAATAAAATTAGGTAAATATACTATTTATTTTTAATAGATGTTTCACCATAAATGTAAAAGGCATAATCATTGTTATGTTTAGGAATTCAAAACATTTATTTAACATCAGGGAAAAGATTGTGGGATAGTTCAGGTGGATTTTAAGGTTGGGGTTAGAGGGTCAGGGGCGCCCTCCAAGATAATTTGTTATCACTTTACCTTCCAGATTAATAAATTGAATAATTGTGAAAATTAGAATTGTATAGTTATTATTTATATGATCAAACATTTGAACCTAGAGTTTGAGAACCGTTTTAAAGAGTTCTTATTCAACTTTTAGTTTTTGAGGCTGCAGTTTGTGCTGTTGTTCTGACAGGGGTTTATACTATTATGTTAATCCCCTTTATATTGATGAGGGAATGCAAAAAGCCCTTGTCTACTACACAATTCAGTTTAAATGAACGCAATATGCTGTGGGATCAGACAAAGTGCGAGATACTGTAAACAATACAATCATGATGAAGAGACAAAGATAAATCATGGCAAATTCAACCATTATTGAAAATGAACTCCACAATAAAGCTATTTATAATTCAGCAGGCTGTTATGTTGCAATGACTATCAAATATTTCACACATAATAGGTTTTCTCAAGCTTCAAATAGGCTTACATTTAAAATGATATTCAGGGTGTTAAACAAAGTGACTCGCCTATGGTTAAATATCATAAAAAGTAAAAAATATATCAGCATGGTTTAACCTGTTAAGCCCCAAGCCTGTTTTCAGGCCTCAGGCTTGAAAAGGACATTCCCAGAACAAATTACCATAACTTCACTTCTAAAAACGGGTAAATTAATAATCTTTTTTCTCAAAGCAATAATAAATAAACCTGTGATTAGGATGTAGAAGAGTGTTACGTCCCCACTAAGGTCTAGGCAGGGGCGTAGCTGGAAATTCTGGGCCCCATGAAATAATCTATTTGTGGGCCCCCAATCCATGCGAGTGCGCGTCAGCGCGCACGCTAAAAAAAATGTGGCCATTTATTTATTGATGAAAACGCATAATATGGTTTTTACCAATACATTCGGATAAGCAGTTCAGCACCTGAACTGTTGGTGGGTGAGCCTAGAAAAGGATGTCGCATTGCGTTCATCTTCAATTAATGGACCAATGCAATAGTCTACCAAAGAACCTTGAGCCGCACTAGCTAGGCATATTTTCCCCTATTCTTGTGACAATGTTTTCTGATACTCAACATACAAAAGCTGTTACTTGTCCTGTCTCTCTGTAATCCCATCTCCAACACGCGGAAGTGTTTTCACTACTCGCGTATAAAAGCCCCGCCCCCATCTTCACAGCTGGTCGATTTCAACAGAGGAAAACCGACAACTGGAAGATGAGTGGAAAAGCGTCACATAAATGTTTAAGTGCTCACAGCTCCGTGGGAATTATTATGTGCAATTCATTTCTAAAAGGCTTCCACATTACTATAATTATATTTTTATGTAAATGTAGGCTACATTTTACACCAAAACGGAACACAAAAGCAGGACCAACCATCATGCATTGAATTAATTGACTAACAAGAGAAAGATTCATTCATTTAAATAAATATTTAACCCGAAATGGGCCGGTTCTAAAGGGTTATTCAGTTAAGCCCGATGAGAGGGGATACAGCTGAGCACATGTCATCATTAACAGACGTCGTTTAAAAGTGACGTTTGAGTGAACAAGGACATCCCAATTAATACCTGAGGACTCCTCTGTCCTCACATCACCTCCTCGTGTCTCTCGCTCGCATCTTACGAAGGCGGAGCTAAGACGCAAGGAAGGGACGCGAGTGAGGGAAAGGAGGAGTCGAGGAGGGGTAATTGGGAATGAGGCTAAGGAGAAGAGAGAAAAAACAGGAGGGAGGAAAACCGCACAAGTAAACAGCCTGCCTGGACGTAACAAAGAGTCAGAATCATTTAGATTTTTTTATTTTTAAAGTAATTCAGATTGAAACAGAGTAGTATTGTTTTTTTTTTTTTAAAAATGTAAAATTATAGTGTCCATCAATAAGAAAGCACAATGGATCAGTGAAAAGCCACCTGCAATGATGGGGATGTAGACCTAAAAGCTTTAGGAAGCAGGCATTAATAATAAGTACCCTGTAATCAAGATTGATGCAAAACAAGGTGACAATGCTGAAGTTATTTTAGAGAGATTTAGAAAAGAAAACCCACCTCTGAGGGTATTTGGGTTATTGCCATATCTCTGGAACCCATCGGTCCGATTTGATGGAATGATGGACCTCTTTTGAATCGTTAGAGCCAATCGAATCGAGAGAAAGGAGTTCCTAACTCCATCTAAACATTTACCCATGGTTAATGAGCAGTGAGCATGCGCAGCCGCATGCCCAAACCGGAAGCTTCATTAGGTTTCTCATACTCTAATTCCCCGGTCCGCATCCGACTCCCCTCCCTCGACTCCTATCCTCGAGCTTGCCCGCCCCCTATATTCTATAATTTCACATTCAATTTCAGAATCAAACAAGATGAGAGCACTCTCCATAGAGACGGTAACCAATCACGAGGACTGCGATATGATCCCCCCCCTCTCTCTGTCGCTGAAAGGGACATTCTATTCTATGCCACTGTACAACACGCACCTGCCACACTGTACCACAGCGACACGCTACCACTGTACCACACACACACTGCAGCTCCTAAAGGCATTAATCACGGTACAGCCGGTTGTTATTTTATCATGTGAAGCAGCTAAATGGTCTTAGAAAAATATCACTCTTTGTTTGTAGTACCAGTATCTACTAACTAAAGCAAATAAGAGAGTAGGCCTGTATACTGAGTTAGAATATATATTATACACACTGCTCTGCTTCTGCAGCGGACCTCACAGCTGTTCTCTCAGGAAACATCGTGAGCGCGATGAAGCAGTTTCTAACTAATATCAGGGGATGCACGCATGAGCTGTTCATTGCTGAGATAAGGTCGGCCTTGTGCGATCCCCTCCACGTTCCCTGGAAATCATCCGCGGAGGAGCACGTGGAGGAACCATCGAGTGTATCCTCAGGTTATAGGCATCCTCCAAGAGAGCCTCCTACGACGCTCGATCCGTCGGTCCTCGATTGTGCCATTAGAGGAAAGTTAGGATGTCCTTCAACATTGGGCGCTGAAAATTCATCCGGCACGCGCCGTGTCACTACCGGAGAACGAGGAGTCGAGGAGTCGGGGAGGGAAATTGATGTATGAGAAACCCGCTTATACACTCTTGCGTAGCTCTCATAGCAGCTTATATATGAAAACTTTACTCTTATTGATATGAAATGTTATGATGGATTATCAGTAATCATTCAAAGCTGAGGAGCAGACCATGGATTAACGTTCAGCAGGCGTTTATATGCGGATGTTCTGTTATGTATATGTATTTATATATCACATCCCGAGCTCGGCACCGGTCATGTTCCGTGTTTTATAGGTTCCGAAATTTAATCCATTTATTCGTGTTGACCAACAGCCCGATTTTCCCTTTTTTTCGTGGTCACACAGAAGACATTTAAAAGCATATGTATTTCTATGGTTGTATGTTCGTGCCGCGCAGCACGAGAACATTTACTGCTGTTTGACGCCGCGTTAACCGGATTGCGCAGACATCCATCCGAGTTTGAAGGATTAATCAGCGGGGTGAGCACTTAGTCGCTAAGACGAGTACGCTTGGCTTTATGGTCGGTGTAGTGTCTTTCGGCGGCGATCCTAAACTCAATATGTTGACAATCGCGAATTGTATGCGTCGATAATGTTTCTGGCTTATAGGCTACGTCTTGTTCCGGTTATTTTTATTTTTGATAATTCAGTGCTGGACGACGCCAAAAATGCCCGAGATGTAATGGAATTAACATCAAATAAATTAAAACAAGGGATGGTGGTGGATTGGTGAGCACAGAGTGAACAGGTGTGTGTATTAGAAAAGAATAACAAGATTAGGAGGAAAAAATGATTTAAAAATACAATTTCAGTTCCTGAGGCCTGATCCGCATTTTTTCCTCCATCAGACGGATCAAAAAAAATGTCAGACACTAGTACGGATTTTTAAAAATAAAAACGGAAGTTAAGGGGCTTGATATTGCGTAAAAAAGTTTTTGATGAACCCTACGTCTTCCGCTTCCAAGACCGAACCGACAAAGACGTGCTGCGAGCACGGAAACGGATGCTCCATAGAAATACATTGTTTTAATGTTTCTGTGTGACACGAAAAAACAGGGGAATAATCATGTTGGTGATTTGTTATTGAGTTCGATAGTTTTTGTGACTATACACAGTAAATGCCATGTTGTGTGTTCTGTTTATTATTTATGTGTTTCCTCTGGTATTTTTCTATCGTCTTTTGCTTACTGGTGTTATTATGTTTGATTTATTTGAAGTTTATAAAGTAACGGTATGTCTAGGAAAGTTAAATCTGTGGTATTTTTTTAACTGTCACTTATAATAGGTATCATGTGTGTTAAATTGACAGGGACATGTGTATATTTCCCTCCCCAATAATTGAGGGAGAGTCGTTTGGTTTAGAGAGGGATGTGAGCATGGGGAAGCATCCTAATTTGGGGATAGCCTCCAAGGACTCTGAGACTATGTATCCCCTATTAAAAGATAGATGGTGCGTTTACACATTGCTTGGGGCAATATGTGTGTTTTCATTGCTAGTAAATATGAGTGCTGCTATGATTTACTTGTTACTTATATACCTCTGTTTTCGCTATTTCTTTCATGTGCGGGTCTAAAGGGCGACAAACAGGAAAAGTTAGGCTAAACATTTTTAGTTACTCATAAAAGAAAATGGGAAGCAGCCTTTTAATGACAGGGACAGAGAGAGCTGGGGGAAGGTGGCACATTCTTCTTAAGCTTTTCAGCATTCAATTTATCAGTGGAAATTCTACTTGTTTTCAATAGATGGTGGTGTGGTTATTCTTGTTATTTTAATAGTAACAGTATGTGTAAGGAGCTGGATAATATAAGTGAAAGGATGTGAACATAGCCAAATGGCGGAGGCTGTAGGACAAATGCGTGTGTATCTCTATATTGGGCCTGTGTGAGAGTTTACTATTTGAAAAAGCATCTCTAATACTACTTAAGAGCGGGATGATAGAGGGTAATTGGTGTTCTCTGGCCTGTTGAGATAATGAAAGTTATTTACATAGTCTTACGTACTATTTTTTTAAAAAAAAAAAAGGCAACTATAAACAACTATATCGCTTAAAACAACTCTTTAGTCTTGTGTGTGGTCACCTTGGAGGGGGCGGAAGAATGAGGACACAGGGACAAGAGCTCAATAAGAAGGGGGGGAGTGATGGTGGGCTAGAAGGGGAAGCTGGCGTGCTGGCTGCAAAGATGTGGAATAAGGATAAGAAAACTGTGGTGTTTAGATGGGGATTTGTGCCTTACCAGAGCACGTCAGGAAGGTGGTATATGTCTGGTTTTGTTCAAATGAAAGAGACTTGTTTTGTTTCCGGTGTTTCTTTCTGCTGTGTCACACTGATTGGTGTTCGAGGTTGTTTCGATGCGACAGGTCCTTGTGTTTGTTCTCTCTCCCATATAAATATGTGAGCCTTTCTTGGGGGTGTAAAGACGCACACACCTCCTCCATGGTGTTTTAGTTTGAAAGGCCTGTGTGTTCCTTGTGGTTCGTTAGCGCTCTTGTTTTTGACTGTTTTGTTCGGGTGGGGGGCCGTTCCTGAACCTGTGGTCGACAGGGGGTAGGATAGCGCTGGTAGCACCTGAGACAATTACTCATGCAGCAGTGCTTCGTGACTTCTTGTGGAATGTAATTTGTACTTGTTTGTACTTTTGAATATTCATAAACAAGGATTATTGGTCTTACTTGACGGATTCTGGTAGTTTCTGTAATCTTTCTGCGTCGTGTGTTACGAATG
>NW_011335543.1:269866-282247 GCF_000735185.1 Notothenia coriiceps | reverse complement strand
TAAGGGATTGTGAAATGTTTTTAACCCCACCCAGGCTGAGATCTACGCCACACACCCTTAGCAACTTCATTATGGAATGTGGAAGTTGTCAGTGTTTGAGCTGAGCGGATTTACAGCCTCCGCCTCCGCCTCCCTCAGCCCTCAAGCCAGCAGAAGCAGCATCTCTGCACACCCTGCGTCCGTCATCTTGTGACAGTTCTTGCGCCCTTTGGAGACATTGTGGTTTTGAACTGATTTCGCTGGGTCGGGTAAGCACCAGGTCCCAGCCCCATTCTCAATGGGGAGAGATGTTAAAGAAAGCATGGGATGAATAAATGATGCCGCCCCTCCGCGAAAAGACGGGGCTGGCAAGGCAAGGCTCTTTAAAAATGCATCCTTTCCAAGCGCCTCTGCCCCACTTAACAGCGTGTTAGGAAAATAGCAATGAAATTCAGAACATGGCCAACAGAGTTAGTCGCCCTATCATTTTTGACACTGCAAGCCCTGATTATATTTGTAAATCTCCCATTTCTTTTCTGTGTAATCAAAAATGTGGATTTTTTTTAAATGTAAAAATAAAAATAATCTAAAATATTAGATTAAGCTAACTTTATAAAGGAATCATATCTGGGACAAAATAACACACCTCGTGAATGTTAGATGAAAACACGAAAGCAATGGTGCACATGATGAATTGTTAAGAATAGTAGACTGATATCATATCTGGATCAAATGAACAAAAAGTGACAAATACGCACGTTGTTCTCGTTACCGTTTCAACACAAATGAGTTCAAGAGGTGAAAGAAATAATAAGCAGTTATACAGTGTTATATGGGCCTCGCAGCCATTTAAAGGGGGCGACACGTTACCTTTGTGCATGCCGGTGTATCGGTCCTTGAGGACTGTCAGTTCGTGGATTTTCCCAAACTGTTCAAACAGGGGTTTCAGGTCTTTTTCCTCCAAGTTCCGCGGTATCTGCCCGATAAACAGCTTAATGGCATCTTGGTCTTTCATGTTGCCGTTCTCCGGATGAATGGAAATGGGTTCTGTCCCGTTCATGGGTTTCGGAAATGTGATCTGAGGGTACTGGTGCTGATGTGGGATAAGGAGCAGTGGTTGCTGGATCGGTGGTACCCCCGGTCCGGTGAAAACCAGGCTGGAGTGAGCGGGCTGGGGCTGCTGTGGATGGTGCTGCCTTCTTGTTTCAGTCTGAGTGAATCTGGCCATTCTGAGCTGGGAGCAGAGTGGATAATAATGACAACACACACACATACACACTGTGAGAGAGCAAGCACTCAGCTGGAAACCAGGCTGACTTTCTATCCGACACAAAACACACACGCACACACTGTAAAGGCAGGCGGAGGGGGCGGTGGCGGAATGAGCACACAGGAGCGATATGAGACGCTCTGCAGTGACACCCAGCGTCACCTGTCAGCTACTGCAGCTGAGGAGAGGCAAGTTATGTTGACCGATTTTCTAGACATGACTGAGCATGTTTGTAAAACACTTTCCTTTTAGAACAGTGGGACAAGAAGCTATACTGCAAATCATTTTCTTTAGTAAAGGTAGAAAAAAAAGTGAAAATATTCATTTGGCAGACATTTTTACTTGCAGGAAAAGCACAGACGTTACTTAATACAATTTACAATGGCTCCTGTTAGTTACCCATGTATGCCATGACAGCCATCATTCAGTATGTTGACTACACATGTTAGTTGTCAAATATCTTCCATGAAAAGGTCTAGTAAAAGTAAAAGCCCTTATTTAAAATATTTACTTGAAGTAAACAATTGTTGTCAAAGTTAAATGTAAAGTTAAAAACTTAAAAGTTACTGTGCTGGTTATACCTTGTAAGATACGTGGGGTAGGTAAGTTTGAGAAACCGGCTCGAGATACACTTTTTGTTATATTCCATGGAATGCTCTTAACATCCCGATAGCAATGAATATCTTAAGTGCTTTGACAAAAAATCCATTAAAAAATTTCATCTGTGGAAGCCGTAGTACTGTAAAAAGCACGACCAATCATTTTAGCCGGGCCCGCTAAAATAACTGGATGGCTTACCTGCCCGTCAGCCTTCCATCTGTGCACACACTTATGTCGTGCCCTCATTGGTCATGTGCAGGTTAGTGCGTGTTGGAGGAGGGGCTCTGTAAGGAAGTGGCAGATTTTTTCCGGCTGTGTATTTTCAAATTCTTGCGTACTCGAGCTGGTTTCTTCAAAGTTACCTATCCCACCTTTAAACAGTGCAATATTTATATCCAAAATGTGATGGGGAAAGTGTATATCAAAGTTAAAAGTACCCATACTTTGCAGGTTTTGAAGTCATAATCTATCAGGAAGTCTTAACGATAGAAAACTAAATGTCCAAGTTCAACTATAATTGCATAAAATAATGATAAGTGACACATAAATGAGGCAACTGCTCAACTATGGGTATTTTAAGAAGCTTAAAAGCCATTATTTAGCAACTAAGATTGAGGTTGGATACTCATTCATGTTTTTGGAAATCACTAAAATGTATACAGAAAAGGAGAATGTTTCGTCATTTTGCTCCTTTTTATAGAATTCAACCATTTTCTTTTTTGTTTTGTTTGTTAATTCTTTTGCCAATCCTAAGTCTTACATATGGGCATGTTTTCCAAAGTTTTAGAGAGCCAGGCATTAATGATAAACTCTGTCCTTTCATGAGGTTTTACGGAACAAACACAGTATAAATTGAATGATCCTTCTGTATATGTGGTCATACATGTTGGACTGCTAAGTAACCAATGCAATATTTCTAAGAGAGTGTTATTGCTATCTGTCATTAGATTGAGTCAGGGGACTAACAAATATTAACAACAATTAGCAGACTTACTGTAAGTCCTTTTCAAATAGCAAACAGACTAATCCCCCATGAGAGGGTTTATTTGCATCATTTGCCCTCTCTTTGCAGACTCTGTCAATAGCACTCAGATACAAATCCATCATTAAAAAGTAAAGGGAACAACACTGACAAACGGTTACACAAAAAGCAGGATAGTTTGACTTACAACTTAGCCAAAGAACACACTTTAACTAAAACACATCCACTGGAAAGATTTCTAATTAAAGTCTAGTTAACAGTGGATTAAATACATTGATATTTACTGTCTGTGACAGCAGGCTCAAGGCTGTGAGGTGAATCAATATTAGCTGCTGGCTGCTGCTGCTGCTTCTCTTCTGTGGTGAAGCGGCACCACAGGGGTCCCCTCACAGAATTTAACTTACGAGTGGCTGCATTAGAGTGCGAGAGAATTACCTTTAGCTCCCTCTGTTGCATTAAGCACTATACCTGTATAGAGAGGCTCACATCCAAAGGGCCTCTGTATGCAGTAGAAACAGACTGTCCACAAAGTTCAGTGTCGAGAAGTTTGGAGAAAGATCACAGAAAATGGTTGTTTTCACTGCAAGGGAAGGGGGGATAATTTCAGCTCTATTGAACTCATGCTCTTAATATTTCTTTCTGCAAAGCTCAATAAGTGCCAAGAGTATAGAGGAAAAGACAGGCAGGGGTACACATTGACATTATCAATCAATAAAACAGTGGGTGGTAGCTATACAGACACAGGGCATTTGTTTTATTTTATTGTAAACTTGTTCTCGAATGTACTTCTTTGAAGCAGTAGGTCCCAGAGTGCTGCTCGACACACAGTTGCTAAAACTGATGTTTTCTTTCGATTTTCGCACCCAAGTCGCAGTGTTATTTTATGCTTTGCTTGTTGTGCTATAAATGTATTGATTTAAAGAGGCAGGGAACTCACTGATGTGGCCCGCCATCTGAATGGGTCAAAGTAAATGTGTTCGGCGGATGGCTCAGCGTGTTAGCCCTCTTATATCTGAATTAAAATAGGGATGCAGTACAGATCTTATTGAATAAGAACACTGAGCTGTCATGGCATTGGCTCCATGGACACTGACAGAGGTTGAGCGGCTATTTTTAGGGATGTGGTCAACACAGGGGGAGGGCATTGAGAACTTCCACCTCATGGTTTTTTATTGACCAATGCCATTAGTGTTTCGCCAAGCTGAAGGCAGAGACAAGAAATCAATAAAGGTCACACTATTAGTCCAAACTAAAAAGTTACATACAATTTAACTGGCTGGCGTTCATTCTGCTGCTTGTTAACCAGTGTGAACCCTTAGAGGGAGGCAGCCTTGATCTGTTCAGCTTGGGAAGTCTGTAGGGCCCACAGGGAGTCATAGGCCGCTGAGGGAGTCATTTTGCATTCTGTGTGCACTTGTAGACTTACAGTCAAGACAGGAAGGCAGACACACTCACATACACACACTTCCTAATTACCCAAATTCAACATTATTCCCCATATCTAGTAATTCCCTTGCATATTGTGCAAACACAGCAATGCACATATCAGAAATAGCACACATTGAATATGAACAAACACAATTTAACTTGCCATATGTCATGAAGTTGAAGTCAGTGAGTGAATGAGGAACTTTCAAAACAATTTGTGCAACACTTTGGTGTTAAGGGGAAGCTTCTTCTCTGCTTGGGCTGGCAGGCTGGAGTTGTGATAGTGTAGTTGAGGTTTAATAAGCGATAAGAGGTGTCCCCTGGTGCCTAATTCACCACTGCATTCTCGTTATGCATTGCAAAGCATGCTCGTTCAACTGTAAGGTGTTGTTCAAGAATATTAGGGTGTGATGTGATGATGGCATATCACACTGGAGACAGTTTTATGGACCAGCGACTTAACAGGCTGATGAGATGTGATAAGAGCCGCCTGATTAATTGTGCCGCACCTCTCTCTACAGTCCTTCAGCCCTGGGTCTAAAAGTCATGTGAAGCTCTTCGTTATCGATCAGAACTTTTCCAGTAAAGAACACTCCAGGTATTATTTTCTGATGTTTTCCTTTTGCAACCATGGAAGGAATATACTATAATACAGTGCATGGAGAAGTACTCAGATCCTTTACTTAAAGGGGACCTATTGTGAAAAATCCACTTTTCCATGTATTTTGTACATAAACATGTGTCCCCTCTGTGTAAAGAGATTCTGAAAGTTTCAGGAAAAAATATTCGCTCACTTTTTGTCCTGATCCATTCATATAAAACCCTGGCTGAAAATGAGCTGATCAGATTGTGTCCACTTTATGATGTCATAACGATTTTTTGTCTTGTGTAACCCAGTGGCGGTTCTAGAAAATGTTTCATGGGGCGGCAAAGGGGGGGGCAAGAGATCATGCCAGGGTGGCATGTGATGGCGGACAGTACGTAGTATTTTATACTGTATAACCTATTTATTGTTAAATCATGCCCTAACACAAGTGTTCTTAATGCACAAGAGAAACAAGGTGTTCAGGCAAACCAACTAAAATATAGTATGAAACAGCAAAAAGTACTCATGATACCCTAGAACTCTGTTTACTGTAAGTACAGTGAAGGTTCTTAGTTATAATTAAGTACACAAATGACATCAGCCTTCTCTTAAAGGTGGGGTAGGTAATTTTGGAGAAACCAGCTCGAGTGCGCTAGAATTTGAAAATACATAGCCGGAAAAAATCTGCCACTTCCTTACAGAGCCCCTCCTCCAACACACANNNTTAGCCTCAGTTGCAGCACCGTAGCTGCTGGTGCGGCAGCCCAGGTCGATGAGGGAGGGGTAAATGTTGTTGGAATTTGAATAAAATTCACCACGAGAGTTTTCTTGACTATCATAACAAATTCCGGTGGTCGGAGCTTCAAATAAAAGGAATTTGAAAATGTACATGGCACTAAGGACCACCCTAATATATATTATGACTACAGCATTATGCTAAAGTCAAATAAAAATAAACATTAATTTATTAAATATATTTTTGTACAACTCGATATTATAGTACAGTGACTGTGCTTTTCTGTGCATTGCATTATTTTGATACTGTTTTTTATTGATTTATATTTTAATAAAAACGACAGAAATAGATGTTGCAGTAGGAAACTGGATGATTTTATTTGATGGTTTTAAATCACCCAAACACATCCTCCCTCACCATTCTCTATCTTCTGTTCAGCCAAATAAATGTGCTTGATTTAAAAAGACAGGGGAGTGGGAAGGGACAACGGAGTTTGCACAGCATGTAGTCTGCGGATATGACGATGTTTTCTGCGGATAATTGTAATAATCCCAGAACAGCAGCAGTCCAAACAATCTTAAAATTGATAGTTGTAATGGCAACTCAGATCACAGCGGTGACTTAGACTAGAAGAAAGAAAAGACTGCTCTGCAGCCTGACCATTTCTCTCTCAACAGAAACAGAGGATGATAAACTTAATCTTTAAAATGTCCAAATTGGCTAATTATGTCCAATCATTCCTGCCGTTGTCTAATCCTGCAATTTAGTGCTTCACAGCAAGAAGAATCTGTGGACAGAGCTCAATACCTGCTCAATATGAGGATGCCATATCATGGATTTTGGACAACATTTGAGCCAAATCACTATTGGTGGAAGTAGTGTTTCAGATACTTTACTTGAATAAAATAAGCAATAGAGATTATAAGTAAAAAGTACAAGTAAAAGTCCCGCATTTAAAATGACAACTCACATGTGTAAAAGCTCACAAATATTTACTTAAAATGTAATAAAGTATCAAAGTAATCATCAGGCAGAATAATGTGTGTTATATTTCATTATAATGATTGATTCTCTGGCTGACATATTTTTCTTTAATTGATGTAGCGTAGTATAAAGTTGGGGCACATTTTAATTATGTTAAATACTGCAGTATTTGAATGTCCCCTTAAGTTTAAAAAAAGTTGTGCGTTACCTTAACGGAAATAATTATAATGAATTTCTGTTTTGTATTATTTAACTGAATCTGCTATTAACTCCATTTATCATATAGTGGAGAAACAAGAGCAAAATGTAGTGAAGTAGAAGTAGCTGTAAAATGTAATTAAGTAAACGTACATGTACCTTCAAATTGTACTTAGGTACATCATTTGACAACATTTACTTAAAAAAGTAACCAGACAGCGGCCATAAACAAACTGTCATTCAAAACATTTGTTGTCAAGTTGCTGACATTTGTGATTTATTAGTTGCATCGTTTTTTAAGCTATAGCAAGTTTCCACTAATGGAAGTGTTTTGGGCTGTTGTAATGTACTTGCCAGCCACTGTAACAAGTTGATACAAATGAAAAGTGTGTGACAGGTGTGAGGCCTTACAATTATCTTCACACCTGTCACACATTTGAATAACACACATTTTGTGGACTAGCAAACTGTAAATTAAGTGGCTGAACTGACCTTACCATGAGCAGATATACAGTAAACAGTCAAATGCAGCTTGCACATTGTTGCATCAGTACTCACAATCTAAAAATGTAATATATAATGGATATAATAGACACAGGGGAAATGTTACAGCTGATTCAGTAGCCTACTTTACATGTTGCTGATACTAATTATGTGCTTTTCTACTCATGTAGGGATTTGAGTGCAGGATTTATAAAGTACTTTATCATAGTTGTATTACAGCATGTCTCAATCTGAATTGTTTTATGCTACATTACCAATTAATTATGAAAGCTAGCCAGTCTACAACTTTGCTAACAACACAGCCAAACATCAAGCAAGTGTAAGAACCTAAGAACACAGGAACGAGCCAGCTAACATGAAGTTACTAGCCTCATCCCAATACCCCTCCTCGACTCCTCCTTTCCCTCACTCGCGTCCCTTCCTTGCATCTTAGCTCCGCCTCCGTAAGATGCGAGCGAGAGACACGAGGAGGTGACGCGAGGACAGAGGAGNTTANCACCAGCAGCTACGGTGCTGCAACTGAGGCTAAACTTCAAGGTTGACTCTCCCGGTGAATTTTTTCCTCAATCTAACAACATTTACCCCTCCCTCATCAACCTTGAAGTTTAGCCTCAGTTGCAGCACCGTAGCTGCTGGTGNTAAGTGCTTTGACAAGAAATCCATAAAAAAAAGTCATCTGTGGAAGCCGTGGTACTGTAAAAAGCACGACCAATCATCTGAGCCAGCCCGGCTAAAATAACTGGATGGCCTACCTGCCTGTCAGCCTTCCATCTGTGCACAAACTTATCTCGTGCCCTCATTGGTCATGTGCGCGTTCGTGTGTGTTGGAGGAGGGGCTCTGTAAGGAAGTGGCAGATTTTTTCCGGCTATGTATTTTATTTTAGCCGGGCTGGCTCAGATGATTGGTCGTGCTTTTTACAGTACCACGGCTTCCACAGATGACTTTTTTTTATGGATTTCTTGTCAAAGCACTTAAGATATTCATTGCTATCGGGATGTTAAGAGCATTCCATGGAATATAACAAAAAGTGTATCTCGAGCCGGTTTCTCAAACTTACTTACCTATACCCCACCTTTAAGAGAGCTAAAGGTGACCTGTGCAGCAACACATTTCAATCAATGTTTGTCAATACTAAGAGCCGCTAGATTGTGCTGCTGTAATAGAATATGTATGCAAGGAGAATAAAAACATACGGTCCAGCTGGATTTTCATCTGCCTCCCGATCACTGCCTCTGTCCCTCTTTCTGACACTTCATCTTTATTCCTCACATACATTTCTTCTTCTTCACTAATGTCTTCATCTCCTCCTGACTTTCTCCTGCTCTGACCCTCCTGGTCTCTTCAGTGTACTCTCTTTTCCTTTGCCTCTCTCTGTTCGTCCTGATCACTTCTCAGATATGTCTTTTTGTTGTTGTTGAATCACTCCAGCTACTCTGGCCTGCAAGAGTCTACTTGCGAAAAGCACTGGTACAAATGCTTGTAAAACTTTACACGTTAGGGCCATGTAGTTAAAAAGTAGCGTATAATAAATACAAAATAAGAAAGNTGTGAAAAAAATTGCTTCTCACTGTTCTCAGGTCAAATATTTATATGCGATTAAAAATGCGATTAATTGCGATTAATTAATTACAAAGCCTGTAATTAATTAGATTAATTTTTTTAATCGCGTCCCGGCCCTAATATATATATATATATATATACAAAACAAACAAACAAACAAAACACAGGTTAAAAGCAATTATCTTGAATATTGTTAGATTATGTCGATCATCTGGGACCTGCATTATTTATTTATTTGACCACTAAAGCACATCAACATAAAATAAATATCAGTGACTCTTGCTCAAAGGTTACATTTGTACTTACATTTTCTAACCAGCAGATGGAAGTGTTGTCATTGTGTTGTCCTCTACAGTCATACCATGTAAGGACACCCATGTCTAAATAATGACTTGACTTTGATAAATCATTGCCAGTTCCCCTAAAGCTGTGTCTTAAATATCACATCTGCAGTTAATAATCCATATCGACTGAAATCATTCTCACACAGAAGCTGCCAGGCAAACAAGGCTTCTTATGAGGCTGCTAATCGCTCTGTTTTGGCACAGTGCATGTGTGCTAATAAAATCAACTGTTGTGGGAAACTTAAAATACAAAAATGCAGTTACAGGAAGGTGTCTATCCTAATAGTACTGGTGAAAAGATATTGGTATTTGATCTTATGCAGTTGTAAAGTGTTTTTGTTGAGTTTGGGAGATGAACAGCTGTAGTGTTTTGGCCTCAAGGAGAAATCAAAGAAAGGTTCCTTTAACAATTCGACCACAAATACTGTACATGACTGAATATTTCATTATTTCTTTACAATCTATGGGTTATTTTGAAAATTGTGTTTATGACTACCAATTCCAGCATTAATGACTCATATGATTACCGTGGCCTTGCCTTGAGATGAATATTATTTTTGAGGTGAAAACTTCATTTTCAGACAAAAAGCTACATTTGCAAAAGCAAAAGAAATAGATTAAAAAAAGTAAAGTCAGGATCTACAGTATAAAGAATAAAAACGGAAATAACTACAGAAAAACACACACTAACCCAGAGTAATCAATTTCACTTTAATAAACTGTGGAGATTATGAATCCCTGAAAGAGTGAATATCAATAAAGTGCTTGATGATTTCCCCTCAATTGTCCCCATTTTGAATCCACATTTTCTTTAATTAACAAAAACTGGTCCATAGTAACACATTTAAAATAAACAGACATAAAGAAGATTGTTCACAATGTACTTGCAATGTCTGATCTGTGTGATTTTTTAGAGTCAAATGGACTGAGGAAAACATCAAAATTCAAGTGCATCCAGCCTTTCAAAATAAAGGGAAAAAAATTTGTAGTTTTTTGTATGTAACTTTGTAGCAGAAATAGCTGCCAAACAGGTTAGGTTGTTATAATGTACTTACAAATATTTACCCTACCATGAATTGATGTGTTGCGTCCATGTGAATTATTTTTATTTTTGAATATATCAGGACACCATAGATTCAGCTCGTACTAAAGAAACGCAACACAAAACACATTTTTGAGCCAATATTGTATCGTTTTTTTTCTTAAGCCAGTATTAGTTCAATCCAATAATAATTGACATTTGTCATCAGCAGCAGGAATGTCACGTACAATCGTCAAGTTTAATGCAACCTTTGTGCATCATTGACTAACTGTTTTCCTTCTGCAAGTAATTAATGGACATCACTGTAGCTAACAACTCCTAACAACATGGAGCAGCATGCATGATATTACCATGTGCAGTGTCTTCCATTGCTACTGAAAATAAATATACAAATATTCTGAAGTCAACAGATTGCATCAAGGAAACAAATGTAACATCAAACTTAATGAGCAAAGGCAAAAAACAAACAATTCATCTGTTTTCTTTTGGCACACGAGCCACTCATTGTGACGAGAAAGCAAAAATAACCCAGCTGTCATTTTGAGCAGAGCCCCTTGAGCTATGGCTGATTCTCAGACATTTCTATTCAGGTGGGAAGAGAAGTCTTTGAAGCGTGTTTGTGGGCCAGCTCTAAGCAAGGACCTCTCTGTATGCAGAGACTAGGTCCTGCAAAATGACATATTGTGGCTATAGGGGATATGATATTCTGTCAAAGTTTTTTCTGAAACAGGTGATGTTTAAAGCATCTGAAGATTACTAAAAAAACAAGTCAAATATGGGGCGAAGCCTGCGAGCTAGTTCAGGCAGTCAACTCGAGCACTTATGCTGCATTCATACATAACGTCCCTTGCCACTCTACAACCAACCAAACAGGGCCTCCTTAATATACCGCTCTATTTAACCTGCCAGATATCTCTCTATGCATTGCTTGCTGCTGATATTGCTGCAGCAATTCCACGTCACTGCTGCTTGCCTGCCCCACCACCACCCCACCACCACCCCAGCTTCCACCTGTAAGCTCGGGGGGTTAGTTATTTAATCATCACTCATCGTGCTATGTATATCTGTGGAGTAATAAGGCCCGAGCCTAGTCGTCAAACTCAACTATATGCTGCTTCTTATAAATATGTTAAAGAAGCATGTCAGTTGTCTGACTGAAATATGTATGTGCTTTCCTAAAGGAGGTGTATACAAACGGGTTTAAATTCAGCTTATATGCCATTGATAAAAATACAAAAGACGTCGTGCAAAAACTTTTTCACATACTGTAGTTACAGAGGCTGGTAGTTTTAACCACCTTGACTACATGAAAAGTCACTGAACGTTAGTGTCTTTATTTGAATGCAACAGAGCATGAGAGGTGGTGGGCCCAGAAATCAATTCCACAAAACAAGACACAATGAGCAGTGTGCTCACAATGTGCATCAATATAACAGACCTGTGATTCACAGCATGTCAAAGAAGCATAGAAGCATAACAAAGAAAACATAGACCTTTCTAAAAAGAGGTTTACTTGTCGCTGTATTCTATTCAGGCTGTCATCGGTTATTGCCAAGACTGCACTATTGTTATTTCTGGCATTCTGACATGGTGCACAGATGATGATATTTTCTTTCTTTCTTTACAATATTTGTATTGAAATTTTCAAAAATAACGAACATTACAGATACGTAAAACGGTCAGTCTAGGTGGCAGATACAGTGTAAAACCAATTGAATAGACATGTAACTAAACACAGGTCAGTATACAGATGATACATAAATAACAAAGTACAGAAATCTGAAAGAATACGACGTGGGCTACTACACTTTATAATTGTATTCCCGTTGCCCCCCCTCCCACCCCGGTCTTTGGTTTTATTGATCACTACCAATTCTTTGACTCAATGAAGCTCGGTACTGTTTGGTCTTCGACAACTCTCGCTAATAAATAGACTGTTTGCGGTAAAAAAGTGCCTGTAAACCAGTTTGAAACAAGGGTCTCGTCCACATGTGTTTCATTGTACTTAAAAAGCATATTGAACACAGAAATGTTCGATTTCTCCCGTTATCGATATCTTACCCTTTAACACTTGTTTGGTCATACTTATATATAATTCCTAGACAGTCGTACACACGAAATCTTTTTGATGGTATGTAATGATTCCTTTCGACCAGTCAAAATCTTT
>NW_011335543.1:239047-269629 GCF_000735185.1 Notothenia coriiceps | reverse complement strand
CCTCTCCCCTGCCGTGCTAGTTTGTTCTTAGGACTGCCCTACCCCCCCTCCCCCACCTTCCTCTCCTGTCTCACCCGACCTTTCATTCGCAGACCAACTTCGCGCTACTTGTCTCCCCACACCGTTGGTCACGTTCCTCCTAACCCTCGCCCCCACCCATCCCACCCGTTTTCTTCCCCTCCCCATAGCTTCTGTTTGCATCGCCTCCGGCGGCCAGCGTGCTTGCCGTCATCGTCCTCCGCCCTCGCGGGTGCCGCAGCCGCTACCCTACCCGCTTGCGCCCACTGTCTCTGACCCCTCCTCCTGGTCCTTCACCCTCCCTGGCTCGACCACCCCCCCCCCCCTCCACAGTACCCTAGGACCAGTGCTCACAATTCCTCCTCCCGGCCCCCTCCCTCTCCTTCGCCCCTGCCCGTGCCATTGGTCTGGCTGACCCCCCGCCCCTGCCACCCATTCCTCTCCTGTCTCCCCCCTTTCATTACAAAGGTGTGCCGCCTGCGGACGATAGAATGATATTTTTCACCCCACCTCCGTCGGTACCTTCCCTCACGCTCCCCTAAGGAACACGTCCCCTCTACACATCCCACCCAACACTCCCTATGTACGCTAGTTCTATCTTCTCCACCCCTCTCATCTGAGAGGGGAGCTCTCCTCCCTCCTTGTTGTGGAACAAACAGCTCCGTATGTCCGTTAGTGCAGCTAGCTAACCAGATGCTAACAACACGGTCCCTGCTGCTGGCACCGGTCCCTCTCTCTCTCCCCCTCTCTCACACACACGAAATGCGCTATTTCCGCACACACACAGAGCCGCGAGCATGAATGACACAAGCACACTTTTATTTCCATGCAACTCTCTGATTGGTCTGGTGTCTTGCCTCTGTTGCATTCACTGAACACGGGAAATTACAGTCCTGCCGTCCTTTCTAGTGTCTTGATGAGGTTCACGTAAAGCACGGTTAATGTATTATATTATTGAGGTAGAATTGTCCGGGGCTACAGAAAAAACATTCGGGGCAGGCCAAAATATTATTTTACCAACAATGTGGAATTTATTGGCTACATATTACACAGATTATGCACAGCGGGAGCAGCAATAACCGTCAAATAATAATTCAGACAGGGGAGCTCCGCACCCCCTGCCTGCCGCTAGGGGGTGCTGCAGCACCCTCAGCACCCCCCTTCCCGCGCCCATGCATGTGAAGGTCCAAGAGTTTTCCAACAAGGCTTAGACTCTGAGAAATGGAGGTTAGTTGGCATGGAAAGAATAAAGTTTTATCATCAAGTGCAAACATTGGAGGTGTAAACCACAATTGATAACCTTGGCAAAAATGACCCTTTTTTTTTAAACACACATGGTGCTCAGCTTTTCTTTGCGAGGCTGTTCAGTTGCATTGCTGTTTGTAGCTAGAACAGTGAAACAACCTCAAGTGTTTCTGTTGAACACTTTTCCACCTCAGGTTTAGTTTGGTATGGTAAATTAGTGTTTCACATTCACATGACCTCCATCTCTTTTGACTTTAAGAGGAGCACCCACAGGAAATGAGAGTGAAAACATTGAAAAGGTGTACAATGGGCATTCTCCTATTTTGTAAAAGACGTGTTCGCATCTGATTACTATGCTGGAGTTGTTAATGCTTGTGTAAATTATTTTTATTTTTCCAAAAAGGAAACGGTCCATAGGGTTTGGAAGTTCAACAAAATGTTTAATGAAGCTGATCTTTGGTAGCCTAGGGCAGTGGGGGTTAGGTTTGGAAGAGAGCCTTCCCTTGCTGCTTAGCAGCCTTGTCCTTCATTAAAAAAGGGAAGGAAGTCAAATAATAAATAAGAAAATACTGAACTTGTCAATAAAGACATTTGTAATAGTGCCACAAACATGAAAATATAACACATTTTTCACAGGAAGTTATCTGGATTTACATCAAAACCACTCGTTTAGACAAACGTCCTGCAGTTATTGAGTTCACACCATGTTTAGGTTAACTGTATAGTTACCCATATTATAGTGCATTGATTAAAATATATAATAAACAATGAATAAGTCACTTGTTTTTAGTTAGTAGTCTTACGTTTTCTCGAAGATAGGAAAAGGTCAGGAACCACTGGTGTAAAAAATACAACTTTTTTCTTTTAAACACCCAAGGCACTCTTCAGGCCAAAAACCGAAATGCCTTTCATCAGATAGCAATTTCGGTGTGACATTTTTCACCGATACCTGTAGTGTAGATCATGCAAAAAGAGCTGGTTCAACAACCCATGCTTGACGCAAGCAACAGTTTGTGCCCTTACGAGTGGGAGAGTTCTCCATGTTTCCAATGTATCCTGGAATCCATCACAGAGGCTTCAAGGTAACCTGAAGAAGCCTGTTTTTGCTATGCATGAATAGTTGACCCAGCTCTTTAACACGTACAAGATATTTGAAGAATTTCACCATGAAAAAGCAATTATGTTGTAACGGCCTAGAGATATTTGACCCCAAAGCAAAATACTTACAGAGAGAGATGGTCAAAAACAAAAAGTTTATTTTAAGCAGAGGTACAAAAGGTGGGGTATGTAATTTTGGAGAAACCAGCTCGAGTGCAAGAATTAGAAAATACACAGCCGGAAAAAATCTGCCACTTCTTTACAGAGCCCCTCCTCCAACACACTGGAACGTGCCAGCTAAAATGATTGGTCGTGCTTTTTACAGTACCACGGCTTCCACAGATGACATTTTGTTATGGATTTTTTGTCAAAGCACTTAAGATATTCATTGCTATCGGGATGTTAAGAGCATTCCATGGAATATAACAAAAAGTGTATCTTGAGCCGGTTTCTCAAACATACCTACCCCACCTTTAACGGCAGTGGAGGCAGTACAGGAGACAAAATCCAGGCGCCTAAAAACAGATGCATCACAATTGTGTATTGATACTGTACTGACATACTGCTATAAATTGTGATCCATTATGTGATATAAGCAGTTTATATGGCCAGGGACTACACAATCCCTTAGTCTGCTGATACCATGATGATAGTGTATGCTGATTCTGTTTGGAGCCAGTGCCATAAAACTAGTTGCCCAAGTATGTTTGCATCATAGATATCTGAGTAGATGTGTAGTGGCAAACAAACACAAAGCCTTATACTCTTACAAAATGCCCCAGAGAGCCCAAACGTCCCTCTGCACCTCATGCTTTAAGGTCACGGTTCCCTAGCTGTCATTTCTCATGTCATTTGCTGACCGTACGTAAGTGGTTGCTTTGGAAGTCATTCGAGAATGATGCAGTCCTTACTTTTGCACAAATCACAAACAACCAGGTCCAAAAGTGGTAATCTCCGCAAAGGAAAATTAAGATGATTGATGACAATGATATTAAACAAAGACAAGAAAGCACATTTTAATATTTGAAAATGTTAAAAACAATTAGCTATCTTCACTTGTGGTTTTAACAATTATTATACATTTTTTTCACTTTTGTCTCCAATTATTAAGCTGTTGATAATATTTGACTAATCTCTTTAGTGCAGCCTTTTTTACTGCTTTTTTAAAAAGTATCCATTTTTGTCTTATTCCTCCCAGCGTACAAATCCTCCAACAACACACTCAAAGATCTCAGAACAGAGTTATTCATGCAGGCTTGATGTCGACCTTAAGGGAGCTGATGCAAATGAGCCTATGGTCACATAGCTGATGTGATGCAACTGTAATCGTCTCTCAGGCCCAGACCTTGAATTTCAGGCTACTGTGTTTGCCTAGTAGCTGCAGTATTAGCTGCCTTTCTGGTGTTAGACATGTTCTCCTTTGTTCGACTTCATGGACAAAACCTATTAAAGATTCACAAATGAATTTTAAGGCTTTGATAAAAACCCTATTGTAATCTACAAAAACAAAATGCCTTTTCATGATTATTTTAGCAGTTCATAATGTAAGACATTATCAGAGCAGCTGTCTAAAATTATTTTGTAATATGTTGTATGAATAAATTATACAATTAAGCATTCGAATGGTTTTAAACTAAGGCAGATTCAGCACTGATGAAGCAACACAGTAGTCTTTATTAAACGTGTACCATTTACTAATCTAAATGACTGAAACATACCCTTGTGACAGGTCTCAGTTGAGAAGATACCAGTCGATCAATTACAATATTCATGTATAAAGTTCGCCACCAAATGTCACATCTGTCAGCCATGACCCAATTTTAATCCATATTTTTTCTCAATCATTTCTTTTCAGGGGAAATAGTAATTTGTGGGATTTTCTTTTGAATTATGCATTCAACCTGTGGGGCCTTGCAGGTCGGCAGCTCTTGTCAGAATGGCATTTCCTGTAATGATTGGCATTTGGTCTTCAGTATCTGGAAATCTTAGTACGGTGTAGTTTTCAGAGGCTCATTACCATATTGTTTCCGCCCACAACACTCAATTAGAAACATGTTGTTCATCTGACCCTCATTTCAGATTTATTTAATGTGAAACACAGTGAAGAGTAGCCTTCAAATGGGGAATTAATAGCGCTCAAATTTCATATCAATTCATCAGCAACAGGCACAGAGTCCATCCAATTCATTCATTATGCATATTTAGTGTTTATTTTCCCTACAGGGCTCTCAGAGCACCATGAGGGGAACTGTCCATGAATTTAACAAATACCCTTCAGGAATTGAAATTGTCTGACATAAAGTCAATTCATAAAAAGGTGTAGTAACAGTAAGGCAAGCACCCCACTGCCTCCATAAAGACACCTTCACAGTGTTTCACAGAACTGTCAGACTGCTGACCTTCATAGTTTGAAGACAATGTCTCCTGCGGCACAGGCGAAGACATGTTCACTGCGTACAGCATGCACAGAGTGGTTGTTGAGCGAGAGACTGTCAGCAAAATGTGAGTTTATTCACTTAGTGTCATTCAACATAATAAAATCAGCTTTTGGAGGGATATTACCTGGCCTTTCTTGGTTTGTTTGTGCACTACAGAGATTGCTAGAATTGAGCCAGAGCTTAAACAAGCTAAATCTTGTCTTGTAACTCCTATATCACTAAATACAAAAAAAAGATTGTCTTTAATGCTTATCTTCTTCTAGCTTATTATCTTATTCAACATGACTTTATCTAACTTAACAATAATTAATAGAACCGTAAAGGATTTTTGAACGGCGTAGCTTTAAGCTAAATGCTAACATACTTAAAATGACAATTCTAATGTGCTGATAGCAGACAATGTTTACTATGTTCAACATCTTGGTTCTTCCTATAACTCAAACAATAAATGCCACTTAACAAAAAGTCCAGTTAAGTCTGATGGGAATGTACGGAGCCCCTAAAGGGACATGGAAAAAAAAAAAAAAGGGAGAGAGAAAAAAAATAAAGTCAGAGGCTGACTTTATTTTTTTTTAACGGCCTTTAGGGGCTCTGAAATAATATAGCAATATGCTGTAACATTATGTGAAAACATGAATAAAACTACACATATTCAGATGTTGTAAATACATAAGTGTCCTACACTAATTAGTAATAATACAAAGTTATTATGGCTGTGTGTACCTTGTGTGCACCGCCTAGTGGTTAAAGCACGTTATTGAATTATTGTTTTTATGTATTATGAAAAAAATATTAAGAGTACATACTTTCATAGGGGGAAAGAAGAAGGTCAATGATAGAAATATAGAATATAAAAAATCAAGAAGATACTAAGTGATCTCTACAATAAAACAGTTTAGTGCTGGATGTACAAAGATATTAACATGAGGATGTGCAAAACAGACAAACTAATGAACCTTTATTAACGCATTTAAGAATACTTTAGGTTAGGGTTTTCTTTCAAATAACAAAAAAAGCTTTGGGGGTATCCATCTACAGATAGATATATTAAGCCTGACAAAGTACTTAACGTCTAATATATTGCTTTCCTGCAATGTTAACTATGTTGAAGCACTTATTTAAACTGATATTATACACATTAATTATACTCTTATGTAATTAGATAGTATAAGAAATGTGCAGAATATGACAGTTTAATGATGGAGGTATACACACATATTGATAGATGTCTTGTAATGCACTGTTGAGGAACCTGTGTCCCAAGTTTTTCATTCATTGCATAACTACACCGTAGTTGTGTGTATGATATGTCAATAAACCTGAAGAAAATCTTGAAAGGGATGTGCAAAATAGCAATTATAAACAGTAATTCATTATTAGTAGAGAATAACGAGTAATTAATTTACTTTATAGAGATCTGCAGATAAATGTTTAGTCTTCTCGAGCACCAACTATCAAATATCTCTCCTGATTGTTGGCACTTGACAATCACCTTTCCCTGAATTTGACTCAGGTGTAACTAAAGTCTGATTTAAGGGTTGTTTATATTTCACATCATTAATCAGAATCTGCAAAGTAACTAAAATAAATGTAGTGGAGTAAAAATACCAGGTTAACCTCTGAATTGTAGTGAGTAGAATTACAAAGTAACAATGAACTGTCATGTGGGTATATATTAATGCTGCCCATTATGGATACAAGCGATGTTCACCCATTTAGTATACATGTTTTACATTTGTACACACCAATGTGTTTCCTATTGCCTAAACCTCCAGGGCTGTACACAGTTTAATACTGTCAACTTCTAATTTTGGGAAAAACAAAAACGTCTTTTAAAACTACAATTCCCAGTAGAGACGTGCCATAGAACATGTTGCGAAACACAATAGCCATCATGTGTAGTTCTGGGGGGGCGTTCGAGTCCAGTTTTGAATAGTCTGCCGTGGTTTCGTTTTTCAAAGAGCTTGGCGCTCGGCGTAACCTTGGCGCACTGCCACTCCAACATCAAATCCCAGAGCTTGAACATTAATCACGGGGTTTGTCAGCGGGACTGTAGTCCCAAACGATAGCTGGGGATTATGGGTAGTGTAGTGTCTTCGGCCATCCTAAACTGAATTTTTTTTCGGATATCATATCGCATTAACAACACCANAGCCGACACATAAAAGTTTTAGAAATTCCCGCGCGAGCTCGACCAAAGAGTTTTAATGGATGGGGTGGAAATTCCCATCAAATTTAACCAGGTTAGTCTGTTTAATAAAAAGTTATGGTCCGGGTATCGAAGATAAAAAGTACCGATCTGGTCCCCACCAGTTTGAGTTTTTGTGTCACCCGTTGTAATTTTTACCCATGATAGCTCCCGGCCTGACCAAGTTACAAATAACGTTTTGAATAACTTTACTTGTAATAACGTTGTATAATTTGGACTTGATTGTTTCGAAAGTTAATAACGGTTATTTTTGGTTGTAATTTATTAGTCAACGTTAAGTAAAAGAATACCGAGATAGACGGTCGAGAGAGAGGGCCTCAGTAAAGAATACTAATGTAAAAAGGCGTCCGGTTGTTGTCGAAGTTTTTTTGTTAAGGGGGAGTTTCTTTTTTTTGGTTTGTACCGGTGACAACAGTGTTATTTGTTTCACGTCTTCCTTTGTAGGTAACTTTGAGTCAAACGACGAGACACTACGTATCTAGTTCGGTCTTGAACCGTAGACGTAGAACCCACGTTCAAGTAGTTACAAACCAATCGAGAAGTCCTAACTTACTTCCACACGTAAGGTTATATGGCCGCCCGGTCTGATTATCATTATGTTTATATAGGACGCCCGGCTTTACTTTAGATGGCCCCGGAGACTCAAACTGTGTACACGAATCTGGGACAAATTGTACTTCATAAACAAATAGTGTGGGAAAGATACAGTGGTCAACGCTTTTATAAATGTGTACACGTAAGAGCGAAATTCGAGGAGTAGGTACGGAGGGAGGATGAAACTATCCCAGAAAATTGGTTATTCTGGTTGTATCTCGTTCTTATTTTTCGAAAACTGGGTGTTAAGTATATTCCTTTTTTATATTACCTTTATTGAAGTAATTTCGTTGTTAGTTTCTCCTAAGTAGAGGGACCTGTATTGTCTGTACGTTGTCTAAGACAGTGTCTTTATTTGGTTCTATCATGTAAATATTATGCTTGTTATCCTTCTACTATAAAATGTCTGACTAACATTATAATATTCGTTAACCTAGACTCTCCCACAGACGTCTTCGACCCGGTGGTAATTGCATCCCCAATGCGGATACCATTGGGTACAATATATTGGTCTCGCCTCGGAAGACGACGTCACCCAAAGGGTTTGGACCCCGCGCGTTTCTAGCGGTCCCCCCCTGCGGCCGGAGTCTACTAAACTCCGGTTTATAGTATAAATCTGAAAAAAAAGAAAAAGAAAAAAAATGTATATTAACATTGCGTTATGTACTAACAGTGATTTTCCGGAACAGAGATGTAATGTTATTTCATATTTTCTATTAACTAATTAAATTAAACTTGAATGTTTAAGTTCAATAATCGATATTTCCGTATGTTTCTGTCTTTACATATTAACCAAAGAAATTATCTTTACAAAGAAGACGGGCATTCTTCACAGGTTTGTCCGAAAAGACCTATTCGTGTAAAATTTTATAACAGGTACGGCCAAAGTCAACCTAATAAACCAGTGTCAACGAGGCTAGTCTAGTCAGGAGGAGGTAAAACATCTAAAAATACTGAAAACTATAGGTGTATTTTTTGTTGCCGTTTTAGGCCGAATGAAACTCGTACACAAAATTTGTCAACTTAGGGAAACAACCCTTAACAAAGGTGAACGCGCAGGAAATTAAAGAAGTATGTCGCCCTTAGTTCTACTTAATTAGGACTCAGGTTATTGGTAGTTTCAGTGAGGTTAATCACGAGGATTATGCGAAAGTAGGAGGAAATTGTTTTTATAGTGTAAGTAGGGTCAAACACTGTCAATACGTAAAAACTCTGAAAATTTGCAATAATGGCGACAACGGAACCTTTTTTTCCAACCCTTTGGGACGAGATGACCTGAAGATACCCATGAGGGGAGCTAGGGATTAGATACGTGCTAAGAAAGTGACTCTGAGTATGGGAATTCGACCGGGGGACCTACCCGATGGACTTACGCGGCGCGTAGGTGACGTATTCTCCGCCGGAGCGGGCGAGTGACGATATGGAAATGAAAGAGAAAATCGACTCGGTCGTATCCGTCGTCACGAGGTATTCATCTCCCGAGGCGACCCAAAACCCGAATATATTGGTACCCAATGGTATTGCATTGGGATGCAATATAGAGAAGTGTCTTATGGCGAGGTAGGGGTACAAAGTCTGGCCGAAAGACAAATCGTCAACGACGCGGAGAGAGTGGAGAGGGAGCCGGCTCCTCCATGTTAAATCGGAAGGGAGCGGGGTGATACCCCCTCTAAATTTTGGGGGGTTGTGCAATTATTGTGCAATTATTGTGCCAATTGCGTTTTTTTTTAATTGCCGTGATTAATAAAATTGCGCTAATTGCGTACACATAAAAAACAGGAGCCGGGCGGGGTATCAAAGTCTCGCGAGCTCAAATTTTAAATGGGTAGATGTTCGACCTACGACTGTCGGGGGCGAGGCGGCAGGCAGGGAACGCCGTCTGGTGTGAAGGCCGTCCGTGGCTGACCGGTAGCCCTCCTGGCCTCCTCCCACAACATAACACACCGCGCTCTCTCTACTGGTAATTTGGGGGCCCAACATAAAAAAAAACCCCAAACCAAAAAAAAGGATAAAGCGTATATACCGAAGCGGGAGATTCCGATAGCGATAAACCCATTAGGGGGACGCCGGGGGCGCGTCGAGACTGTGAACATCATGGTGCGGGTGGCGTTCACCGGGGTGGAGCCCGGAGGAAGGCATATTTATCCTTCCACCGGGCCGTTAGACGAGGGAGAAAAGAAAGTCGTTGGCAGTCCGTCCATTTTGGACTTCGTGTCCTTTCCTTAATTTCAGTACTCGTTGTTAACACGAGGACTACAACAGGGAGTACATTTTGCCCACCATGTAGGTACTGGATACTGGATGTGCGCTATATGCTTAGGACAGACCCCGGTCTCGTGCGCATGCGCCGAGAGTCGGCGTGCCAGCGCACAAGCGTAACACGGGCAGAGGGTAGTCGGCTGTCCGTTTCGTTTCTCACCTGCGAGATGGACGGCGCCGACTCCTCCTGCCTAGACCGGCAGGTCCTACTGGGCTAGACCGGCGCGAAGGGTCGGTAATCCTCCATGTCCTCCCCCGACGGCGCTTGGGCTCCTGGGACTCCCGAGCCCCGGTGGAAACAAGGGAAGCGATTCACCCTCCCTAAGGTGACTGAATCCCAAAGCGTTGGTGGGGGCGAGACCTCAGGCTACAGAACTGCCGCAAGACCCAATTCGTCCGGTTTGAACAAGCAGCCTGCCCGGGACACAGGAGGGGGTTCCGGTCATACAGCGGGCGGTCCGCTGCCCGGTAGGTCCACGCCAAGTCGAAGCGCCGCGCTTAATTGGTAGCGCACGCCGTTTGAGCACCAATGCGACTACCTCGCCAGTGGTGGCACGGGTCTCCTACGCCTCCTCTAGCCGATTCGCCGGTCGTGCCGCGGTGCGACACGCGCAGGCCACCACGGGTTCGCATCACTAGCGTCGCACCTACTGCGCTAGGTCGACGGGTGGAGCCGCGTTGTCCGCCGACAATGTCTCAGGCCGGTCCCTTCCAGCAAGCCTGCGAGGCTAGTCAGCCGCCCGGCCATGGGTCAAAGGATACATCCTCAGGTACTTTCGCGTCGCCTCGTACCACCTACTATAGGGTTCGTGCAACCGACCGAGTCGGAGACGCCGCATTCGAGAGTCGACCGTAGTCGCCGTACCGTACTACTCATGTGGCTCGCCGTCTAGAAGAACAGGGAAACAGTACAGCAAACCGTATCCCGTGGCAGGGCGCGAGAGGCAGAGGGAGAGAGAGAAGTGATCACACATAACATACCCCACCAGTCTTACCCATACAACTACCCATGAGGGCAACAGCAGACGAGGGTGTTCTCGGCGGACTCCTTCGTCTCGGCCGGGACTAGCGCAAACCCCCCTCCACACTTCCTTTATTTTACTATCGAAATTAGAGTGGAAAAACAGTAGTACAAAGTTTACACAGTGGTTAGGGGTGAGACACACTTGGTCGGGATCTGAATAGCACAATATATCGGGTCGTCCAAGAATGTTTTCGGACGGTGTAAAACTAGATAGCAACTACTTCAATAAGTCTCAGCGTACAAATTGTGCAGAGTCGACGAGAGGATTAGACATATAACACAGATCAAACACCCGAAACTTCCTTACAGAGCCCCTCCTCCAACAAACACGAACGCGCACATGACCAATGAGGGCATGAGATAAGTTTGTGCACAGATGGAAGGCTGACAGGCAGGTAGGCCATCCAGTTATTTTAGCCGGGCCGGCTCAAATGATTGGTCGTGCTTTTTACAGTACTACGGCTTCCACAGATGACATTTTTTTATGGATTTGTTGTCAAAGCACTTAAGATATTCATTGGAATCGGGATGTTAAGAGCATTCCATGGAATATAACAAAAAGTGTATCTCGAGCCGGTTTCTCAAACTTACCACCTTTAAGCAAAAATATGATCTTTACCCATTTTATTAAACATTAAATTATCGATATTCAATTTGTACAAATTAAAATGACCAAGAACTTACCATAACAAGACAACCACGTTTTTTTTGTATTACATTTAAGGCATATTAAATGGCAATATTAGTGATATTTTATTAAGGCAGAGTGAATCATTAACCTTAAACCCTTACAAGCTTTATGGACATCTTGTGAAGTGCGAAAATTATGTTCAGTGTGATTGGTGAATTCAAAGTACAGATGGGCAAGGCCGATATTACTTAAAGTGCATGTGATCTAGTAGAATATGTAATAAGAGTATGTCCTCGAAACTGCTTATTCGAGTCTGTCAGGCGAAATTTATTTTATTTTGTTAAAAGAGCATTATCACTATGAAGTGAAAATGCTCTTATTGCTTAGGAATTTGGAAAACGTTGTATGTAAGTGTCCCAGTTTTTAGACAGGAGGGAAACAAAGTACTGCTGTGGAGGCATCAGCAAAACATGTTTTAGCCAACTAAGCCAAAAAAATGCTAACGCTAGATTTAGAACATTTGCACTTCTTTATCTTGACAGCCTTTTCTGATGGGGACTCAAGCTGTTATAAGTTATAGACTTTGTCCTCAAAAAGGCGTAAAAGGAAGCTGAAAAGCTGTGTAAAAGCATCTAGTCAAATCAAAACCCTGAAAACACCTCCATCTAAACTTTGGTGAATGATAGCAAAGTTTTATCCAGAGTAAGCTTTTTAGCCTGTTTTTGTTTCATCATTACACTAAGAAATGCAACATCAATACAGTTGTGGATGTTCACATAATATTTTACTCATGTACAGTACTCTCTGTTTATGCTACGTTATACTTCCAATCCACTACATCTTAAAAGCCAATATTGTATATAACTACATTCATTTCACCACTTTACTATTTAAATTTATATTAGTAGCTAATACAAAATACAAATGCTCAAGATGATCAGAGGTGCAGTACTCAGATATTGTACTTCAGTAAAAGTAGAAGTACCAGAGTGTAGGAATACTCTGTTACAAGTAAAAGTCCTGCATTCAAAATGTTACTCAAATAAAAGTACACAAGTATTAGCAACAAAATATGACTTACTTGGTATAATTACCGACAGTAAAAGTAGTCATTGCACAGATTGGTCCATTTCAGAATAATATATATGATATGTTTTATAATGATTGATCATGAAAGTGTTCTCAAAGCTGGTAAAGGTGCAGCTAGTTTCAATGACTTTGTATACTGCAGGGTAGCTTGTGGATTTACTCCAGGTGGAACTAAAGTCTGATTTAACACTTGATTATATTTCACATCATTAATCCAGATCTGTAAAGTAACTAAAGGTATTAAGTACATGTAGTGGTGTAAACGTACTTGATTGACCTCTTATTGTAATGGGGAGAAGTACAAAGTAGCAAAAAAAATTCTATTAAGTAAATTACTATTATCTTAAAATGTAGCCTACTTGAGTAAATGTACTCAGTTGCTTTACACCACTGCAGAAAGCCAACATTAGCAGGATGGCCCAGCCGCCCAGATGATGCACGCGCTGCTCATCGCGTTGCTCCTCCTCGAGCTTTCGATTGAAGAGCGTAAAGGGACTTCAACCGGAAACCAAACTTTTTCTTCGAACTTTTTTTTCCTCTGAAGCAAAAGAGGAAAAAGGCACGAGAGTCATAAACCTCACGGTTCCTTATTTCCTTCATTTACGTGTGCTGTTGGAGATGTGTCAGCTGCCGACCTACAGGGGAGAAGTAAAGCGTTTGTGGCGAGGATAAGGGCGACGTCGAGTGATTTTAGGCTGCTCCCCTCACATAACGGATTGTGGTCCTTTATCATGGAAGATGTGAGTACTCCCTACACTCCCACCGTGTGGGCTGGCAGCCCTTTTACCGCCTTTGCAACGCAGTTTTGTCGTGTTGAGATATTTAAGTGAGACTTCAGTAGGCAATAATGTGATGTTATAAAACTGTAGAAAAATAACGTTACTGCAAGGGCGCGACCGATTTATTAAAGCAGCCAGGGCCCATAGAAAAGTTGTGTACTCGAACCGCTATTTTCTGGATATGTTAAAATTACTTCTAAGAAACAGTTATGTTAAGATAGATTCCAGTCTGTCTGCTGCCGAAAACTTAAGTCAACAGTATTTGGCACAAAGCACCTGCCCACCTGTCAATCTGTTTCCTCTGGTTGGTCAGAGCCCATAAGAAACACTAGAACACTGAACTCCCTTTAAAAGTGTTACATTTTATTTTTTCGCTATATGTGGGTGTTAACATATAACTTTCGAAGCATAAAATCAGTCCTTGTCTGAGTCAGATTGCTCCTGCGGTGAATTCGGCATCATTACAATATCCATTTAGCACATGGTGTGAATTGCATTTCAAGATAACTGTTCATTTCGGCAGGGGAGTTTTTAGGGAATTACAAATGGTCAACAAATGAAATGTAGCTGTTGGATTGTATCTTTGCCGAATTTGCTGTGATAGCGGTATGTGTCAGAACAAATGTTAACAAACGCTTAATAACGTGTCATGTTTTCACAATAATAAAGTTACATTTTATTTTCCATATCTATGAACGAGGTTTGGCGGGCCGTTGTCAACAGGGTAAAAGAACATCTTTAACTTTCCTCACAAGGCAGACCTTTGTTACTTGATTGATTTGTAGTATCTAATGATATTAATTTATTAAGTTAATCCTCAAACTGAATTAATCAACTACATACTGTTTACTACCTCAATGCAAATGTGGCATTTTGAGGAAGCAAAGCTTGTTAGAAAAAGGAAGTCAAGTATATCACCTACTTTAAGCAAGGAACTTGCAAACAAGCATGCGCACACCGCCCTTTCCAGTGTAGCATTGCTCAAAAACGGCCTTCCCTTCTCCATCTAGAATCTGATAATTAAATGCAGCTTTTCTTGAACTTTCCTTTTTCTCCTAGAATAACTCTCTAGTTCAGACTATTAAGTCTATAAACCATGAAACAGCCTCAACCCACATTTAGACATGTGAAAAAATACCTTTCCCCTTATTCTCACATGCATCTTCCACTATAAACTGTGTGTTGGCATGTAGTGAATACAGTGAGACTATTACAACTGTGACTTCATCAAAGTTAAATGTTGAAGTCAAACGAAGTAGTACTTTAGCTACAAATAGAGCATGTTTAAACAGTCTCAACCAGGTATAGACATTAAGAAATGCACCGGTCATATTTCCAGATTCGTAATTGATTTGCCAGAATCTCTTCTTAAACAGGAACAACAGAAGCATGAGGTCACTGTCATGGGTTGGGGTTTGATGACTTATAAAGGTTGCATCTTTCATTACTTCTTGCATTGAATCAGTCCAGTTTTTAGTGGATGGCTTTGTGTCAGAATTGTGATCTGACTTCTGCAGCAGATGGTGCCGGGACTCCTGCATTGCAATACCTTTTTAATCAACCTTTGCTTTTTAATCAACCTGTGTCAGCCTTTACAGTAGATACAAATAATCACTTTATGACATTTTAAATATTAAATAAACATCATTATCATTTTATATTGTGACATCTGAACCGTCTTGGATTTAGATCTAAGACTCTTCAATCATAAAAAACAGATTAGTTTGCACTTCTTTATCTTGACAGCCTTTTCTGATGGGGACTCAAGCTGTTATAACCATCTCTGCTCTCCCTAAAGCCAACACACTCCATTTAAAATGTATGATTTTAAGCCGAGAACACTGGAGTTACAAACTAACTATCCAATCAGTGTGTTGCCTTTGGCCGGAGCATAGATAACTGCTTAATTTTCCGATAAGAAACATAGACTGTCCGGCAGCAAAATAAAGTGGTAAAATATTTGAAATATAATGTAAACTTTTGCTGCTGCAGTACAATGCTTACTTTCTCTTCAGTAACTCCTTTCTGTTTTCCAAACTGGGGTTATACCAAACACCACCACTGTAGATAATACACTTACTATGGATAAGTATCTCAACCTCTCTTCAAAACGTTCAAAAATATTCCTTTAAATTGCCTACAGTAAATAAATGTGGGCTTGCTGACATTTTTTTTATTCAATAGATTACCGGAGTAAGACGCCAGTACGGCAAGAAAAACGATGTACCGTGGTGATACTAGAAAAATGTGTTAAGGAGCTGTAGTGTATAGTTTTTTATATACTAAAGCTGTACTAAAACTAGTGCTCGGTGTTTACGACTCACACTCACAACAGCAACCACTTGGCTGGCTGCCCATTGACAGCTGTGTGGCTCTCATCTGTTCCTTTATATTTTGTTCCTCTTCGCTCTACTTCACATTCTGCCTTATCTTATTCATCTTTCACCCCAAAAACCGCTGCTGTCCTTGCATGTCTCAGCGCTGTGACTCATCCTTTTATCGCCTTCCCACTGACCTAGAGTGCAGAGTGTGACGTGTCTGCCTGACCCATTCAGAAAAGAGGAAACAGACTGCCACATTATGTGTCAGGCACAAAACAATTAACCCTCTCTCATCATCGTCCTGCCATCCAGGCCTCTGCTACACAATGGATGTGTGTGTGCATGATCTTACTGGGGCACCGCGGACAATTTCTGGGAAAGGGCCTTTTTTGAAAAAGAGTATAATGAATACATGTGTATGTTCTTGAAATGTTGTGACAGACAGTCCTCAAAAGATGGAAAAATGCTCTCTTGGAAGGCATTTCGATCGTTGCTACTAACTGAAAAGGGGGTTGAAGAAGAAGAAGATATACTTTATTAACCCCTTACAGGGACATTTCTTTCCCCACTCTGTTGTGTTTACACACATTACACACACAGGGGAGGATATACATGCACAAACACAGAGGATATACATGCACACACACACACAACCACATGCAGATAGGCAGCGCCGGTGTCAGTACCATATGTGCTCGGGGTACAAGATCTGCTCGGGGTCCGTTACGCTTATCANGTTGTTATTCATCGAAAATGTCAACGTTTTGAGTTATTATTAGTCCTTAGTCTTTGTCCAAATATGGTTCCATCCAAATGTGCATACTCCTTTAAACTGAACTACAGTACCAATGCATGTATTTTTTATCAATATATTATATATATATATATATAACGTGTATTAACCAATCATAAATTTTCGTTCCCACACACACACACACACAACACACACACACACACACACACCACAACACACAACACACACACACACACAACACACAAACCACACACACAAACACACCACACAAACACACACACACACACACCACACACACACACACACACACACACACTCTCTCAGATGATCCCGACGCCACAGAGAGGCACTCTGTCATATTTGTTATTTTCTTTTTGTACCACCTAGTAAAAGACAAAGTCGACGGTCAAGAGACGGAACCTGACCGCTCGCAAGTCGCCACATTTGCGACTGAGATGTCCGTCGAGTGTGTGGCTGCAGTCCAATAGTTTCGTTGAGTAACCATCTTTACATTAATTCACGTAAATGAAGTAAACTCATAAGTTCTAAGTTTCAAAAATGTACGTGTTTCGCTTTCTGCAGCTGGTGGCCCTGAAGGGGGGTTGGAGCAGAGCGTACAGGTGCCAGCGGGGGTCATGTAGGTCTTCACGTCGATCATGTAGGCTCCTTTACGCTGCAGGGTGACCACATCGAAGCCCTCCCCCACCAGGTTGTGTCCCGGGACGAAGGGGGCGGTGTGACACTGGCTGTAGTTCCCAACGCCACAGGAGAGGACAGAGGACGACAGAAAGAGCAGGACACTCAGGTGGAGGAGGGGGGGGAGGAAAAGGAGAGCATGGCTGGAGTCAAAGAGAACCTGAATTAAAAGAAAGACAAAGAGAGAATCAGAATAACTTTATTCGTCCCACAGAGGGGACATTTACATTTGTTACAGCAGAAAAGAACCAAAGACAACTTAATGTTTCCTAAGAAGCATGCATACACAAATATTTGTATTACACAATTTACAAAATACGCATCCTGTAACAGTTTTGAAGATGTAGCAGCCAGGTATATATTGCACAGTTATTAACAGGCATATATATATATATATATAATATATATATATATATATAATATATATATATATAGTATATATATATTGCACATCATTTGTATTTTCAACCAACAAGGGTGTTATAGTGTAGTTTGTGTTGTTTGTGTGTGGGGGTCTATTAGGGCTCATAGTTTCTCGAATAAAATCCCCAAGCTTCAGACACGCCCAGCTCCAAGCTTTTTTTGAAGCTATAGTGTGGACGGGCCGTTACAGCTGAATGAGGCGATTACCATTGTTTTCAGCAAAACGCCTCACAAACTGATTAAGATTTAAAGCTATGGTGCATTTTGATTCAATGCTGAGTACAGCCTGAAGAACATATCGAGGATTAAAAAACTAATGTCACAACAGGACTTAGAAAACCTTGTCCATGCTTTTATCTTTAATAGACTCGACTACTGCAATAGTGTATTCACAGGGCTGACAAAGAAATCCATCAGAAAACTGCAGCTGATTCAGAACGCTGCTCCACGTGTCCTCACTAACACTAAAAGAGTGGATCACATCAGTCCGGTTCTGAAATCTTTACATTGGCTTCCAGTCGGCCAAATAATTGATTTTAAAGTAGCTACTATTGCTAGTTTTTAAATCATTACATGGTTTAGGACCAAAGTATATTGTTGAACTCCTGCATAATGACGAGCCATCAAGGTGCCTCAGGTCTTCTGGGTCTGCTATCGGTTCCGAGAGTAAAAACAAAACATGGAGAGACAGCATTTAGCTATTATGCCCCGACACTCTGGAACAAACTACCCAAATCATGCACGTCCGCAGAAACGCTTACTATTTTTAAATCGAGACTAAAAACATATCTCTTTGGCTGCTTTTAATTGAGATGCTCATATTCGCACTACAGTATGCCTATGCCTTTTAAACGTATTGTATACCTGTGGTGTTTATTTTTATTATTTTTATTATCTTTGCTTTGTAATGCCTGTTGTAAAATGCCCTTATATATGTGTTTTTACTGTATTTATCCTAAAAAGTATTTTAATTTGTTTTGTAAAGCACTTTGAATTGTCGCATACAGAAAATTGCTATATAAATAAACTTGCCTTGCCTTGCCTTACCTTACAGCCAAACTTGACAGACTCTTCTCTGTCATTGTACTGTAGACCGCAAATACCTCATTCCTTCCGTCTACTTGGATCCGAAATGCTTCTCGTTTTGCGCTGTCCCCCCGTTCAAATGAAATCGCCGCCAATCATATTTCCAGGCTTGCGCCGGGGGAGGGGTTACAAGGCTCACGTCTTGTGCTGCATTCACTTGCACTCGGACATTAGAGATTTTCTCTCATAAATGTCCGATGAGCCACAACTTTTCTTTCAAAACAAAGCTGCCAACTGGGGTGGCAGCTGCGGTGGCAAGGCATTTTTCTGAGGTGGCAGCTGCCACCCCATGCCACCCCGTAGAACCGACATGTTTTTATGAACCCCACAGCTTCCGGTCTTCTCAGACCCGAACGGACAAAAAGACGTGCTGCAGGCAAGAAACACGCTACCAATAGAAATACATTGCTTTTAAAATCGTTCTGTGTGACACGAAAAAAAGGGGGAAATCGTGTTGGTGAACACGAATCAATAGATTAAATGTCTTATAATAACAAGAAATGCCGTGAGACTGGGTTGGATAATTCATGGCAATCTATCCTATATTAATTAAACATTTCACAGTGAATCTAAAGTTTTCTCCTGCTGGCAGTGCTAGAGGACATGCCAAGAGGATTACCAAAGTCAGTATGAGACTCATTTTCTGGGGAGCATAATTGTCTTAAAACAAAGTTATAGCCGTACATCCAAAAGTTGTTGAGACATTGGCATTCCTGGAGTGATATCACTATCATTTCAACATTTAGTGCAGTATTTCATAACAAACCTTATGGTTATAGGCCTACATCATATTTGTCTTTACTTGTACTATTGAACCTTTACTGCTTTACTTAAAATGTACAATTTACAAAACTCTGCACTAAATAACCCACTGACTGAAAATATTAAATTATAAAAAGTGTCTCCATTTTGTTGTTGAGTGAGATCCCTGAAATAAAGACGCTGAGAGTCTGGTTCAAACACTGACTAACAGTGATAGATAAAGAAGTAGACACACCAGTGGTTCCTTAAACACATCTGACTCTTTTAGTTAATTATCCAATATAAATATCAGGCTATAAAACGTACTCTGTATTGAATATCTCTTCAGGCTGCTTTTCAGAGATAACGTTTTCACAAACTTCTTGCAGAGTAATTAAAGAGCGTTTGCCCTTTGGAACCTTCCTCCATCAGATACTGAAGCAATCACAATTACATAATACTTCTTTTATGAAAACCCAATAGACCTGTCCTGGCAAGACACTGTAACTGTGCTGCATCAGCTGGCTGCTACCTTATCGTACAGATCACATCTCAGCTCTCATATTCACTGACACTGCTTTGCTGCTGCTTTACAAAAGCCTCCTCCATCACTGCCTCCTCCTTCTATGCTCCATTTTATCCTCCCTGCTGAGGATGTTGTTAAATATGGGACAATAGTTTGCTATGATTCCTCCACACTATTTTTCAGGTATTAGGCTCTACTGCTACAGCAGATCCATGCCGCCAAGTCAAATAAACGTATTGCCATCTTCAACTGCAATACGTTTATTAGTAACTCTGATGAAACCTTACAGATGATGACCTCATTCTACCTTTCTACATGGCAGGCAGCTCAGAGAGGATGTGAGGAGGGGATTTTGGTGGAATGGAAATAAGTACCTTGTTCTGCACAGGCAAAAATCAATTGAATTTTACACTAAAACCATTTTGCCAACAGCATTTCTATTCTCAAGTGATTTGTGGTCGTCACACTGGGAGAGGGGGATCATGCTTTTACACTTGAAGATTTTTGTCATCATTGAACGGAGCCAAGACGGCCGTTTCCCCTGAGTTTCCAGTCTTTGTGGTAAGCTAACTGCAGGCTGAAGCTTCACATTCACCGTAAAGACATGAAAGAGGTATCCATTTCCTCATCTAACTCTCGCCATCAAAAGCAAAAACCATGTTTCTAAAATCAAACCATTCTTCTGACAGTCAACTGTCAACAGCGTCGTATTTACAAGCGGACTGTCCATGGTATATCTACAACAGCAGACAAATGCATACTTTTTAAATCAATCTTCCTTAATTTCATGTGGTAAAAAAAGTGAATTATGTACATGCAAACTGCATAAGCTAACAAAGAAATGAAATGAACCTAACCCTACATACAGTAGCCCACCAATATCCTCAGAAAACACTGCTCCCCACTTTGTATATCTTGATCTTTTTCTTCTGTTTTATCTTCCTTTTTTCATCTTACATAAACAATTCATAGGGTCCAAGTGCTATCTATAACTGCATGGCTAATACAGACGTTGTTTGTGCTTCCTTGTTCCTCTACGATTTATGTATTTATTCATCCGTGTACTTGTTAAGGTACTTTCAATCTGGCTTAAAGCTTTGCTGGAAACAATAACAAGATTTTATAATTATAGATACTTAGGTTTATTAAGCCGCCTTAGAGGCTGATAATTGCTCTAAGAGTCCTCTGGTTGCTTTGTATCCCATTTATTATACTCATCAATTATTCCCAATTTCCTCAAGAACTTTGACAACACGATATTATCTAAAGGGTATTTAATTAGTTATTTATTTAATTATCAAACAACTAAATAAAAAACAAACAATTAAGCGTTATAAATTTAAATAAAACAGTGCTGTTTCAATCGGCAGAGATGTTTTAATTACTTTTGAAACCAGTGTAACTTTTGCTTTCCTAATCTTGACCATTGTACATTCATTTGTTTTACATCTATGCCAAAGGTCAGAGCTATCCTTATGTCAATAAGCTATAAAAAAATTATAATAAGGAAAAAGAAACAACAGACTTTGACCCCTCGTGGGGTTTTAACATCTTAGTGTAGACCTCATGTCCTCCGTTTATAGATAGACCAACTTAGGAAGTTCCTTAGTTGTGTACTCTTTCTTACCAATCAGATTATATCTCTACGTAGCCAATGAGGACAGAGCAAGCCAGTTGGCTGGGTGTGTTAGGTTGGAGTTTAAACTTTGGACCAGAACAGAAGAGCCGAGAGATACAGTGGAGGCTCTTTAGGAGCGGGGAGACAAAGCTACTCCACAAAAAAGTACATTTGATATTTTGGCTGAGTTTCTGTTGTCTTGGGGGTTTCTTTGGTGTTACAACGAAGCAAGACAACTATGGAGGACTACCAAGAACCGGTAAAGAACAAAATACTTCCTGTTTATTGCATTGTCGTTTGAGTTTCTTGGGAAAGCGAACAGAGCAAAGTTCAGGATTGAGAGTAAATCACAAGCGTATACAATAAAATCTGTAATCAAAGGAGAAAAAGACAATTTAGAATGGCATTGAGGGACATGAGCATAACCGTAAAATTGTCAGATATCTGAGCAGATGGGGGAACATATTGTACAGTACAGTGTGTTCTGGTGCGATCACGGTGAATGGTTAGGAAAGCAGTCCCCAGCTGTTGCGGTATTTGAAACCTTTATGTTGTGCTCTCTTGGCTTCTCAGAGCATGAAGGACATACTGTGTGTGTTGTGATTAAAAGTCATGATGTCGTTTCAGGGCTGTGATGGCATTGAACTGCTCGATTGGCTGTTTGATCAAAACGATGGAATTCTCCGTCACGAGGAACCAGGACGCCAAGGCAACCATCACACCTGGCTGGTCCAGGACTCAAATGTGCGTGAGGCTGTGGGCTATCTAATGTCACTCATGCATGCTACAAATAGCTGGTTGCTTTGTGTGTACTGTATATTCTTCGTTGTTTTAAAAAAAAAGACTCCCCCATCTCTCTCCATGTTGACAGCTCATGCTGACAGACTAATGATGCCACTTTCCACCCAGCAGATGCTGCAGCCGGCCGAGCAGCCAGATGATGACTTCCTCAATGCCCTACTGAGTGGAAGTGATTCTGTGTCAGGCTCGCCTGTCTGGTCCCCTTCTCAAAGTGACAGTGGGATCAGTGAGGACCCCCCCTCAGACCAGATGGACAGCCCTCAACGCCCCGGGAGCCCCCCTGGCGACACTCAGTTTTTTGCTTCCAGGCCACAAACCAAGGCAGACTTGGATGCCAACTTCTCCGTTGACCTCCGTGAGTCTCAAATATCCACAGATAAAACATTTCTAATGCAACACCAAATCTAAGAATGTAACTCATGATAATGTTCATTATCGATTATCGAAATCAATCAGACAAAGCTTAGAAAAGAGGCGCCTCTGGTATTACGAAATATGGCATTTGATCCCATAGATACTCAACAATTCAGCCAAGGTAGTCTTATATTTGTTGTTTGACAGATCATTAGACAAAACCAAACATAAAAAGTCTGTCCTAAGGAATTTATTAGTTTCTGACTCAGGTAAAGTGGGAAAAACCATAAAGTTCCCCCAAAACTACCTCTTCAACATTACTTAACCATTTCACACACATTGAGGCTATATTAAGCAACATTTTCTTTTGATAACTGATATAATAACCACCCTTTCATTCACTGAGCCTCCCATGAAATTGTTTGGTCTGACCACAGTCCACAAAGTCTATTAAAAACTGAAAGAAAAATATATATTCACATTTGAGAGCCTGCAAGCTTTTCCATAACAAAAAAGAGTTAATGAATTATAATAATTTCAATTAATTGTTGGGTTATTTACTGAGAGCAAAACCTAATTTCAGTCTGGTCCACTATCTTAAAACATGTTTTCAGTCTTAGGTCTGAACAAAGAATACACAATGTAAAATGTCGCAATTTATTTTGCAAATGAATCCCTGGATCACCAGTACAACAAAGATCAAATACAATCATTCATTGTTAGTATTGGCTATAACACACATGTTGAGAACCAAACAGAGTAATTGATATTTGTTTAGTGTTTAGGCTCCAAATGTAATTTCTCCTTTTTTGTATTATTTATCACCCAACCTAAACCATGACCCATGCCCCCCCCCCCCCCTCTATGCATTACATTAATGCACACAATGTACAACAATATCTGTTTTCTTTTTTTATTACTGCGGATTTTTTTCCCATATTTTATTCCATTCCATTTCTATGTAAATACTGTTATATTTTACTATTTTTTTTATTATTTTTAATATGTTTCTATATCTCTATCTGTGTTATCTGTGTCTCTATATACATTTTTGTCTTACTTTTATGTAAGCACAATGACATCAAGTCAAATTCCTCGTACGTGTCAACCTAATAAACCTGTTTCTGATTCTGATCCTGATTCTGATGACAGCAGTGTGTCACATTGATCACATTTGCACATGCTTTATGTGTACTCGTGTGTCTGTGTGGTTGCAGATGGCTGGGGTCCTGGATTCCCAAATGACAGGATGAGGATCACACCGTATCCTGCAGATGCTCACAGGCCACAGCTGAACTCCGGCTTCCCGCTGACTGTCAAGGATCTGCTACTGTCTGGCACACCGGAGCCTGTAAGTGAGAAAGTGTGTCCTAATGAGGTGGGAGTTTATCGGTATAGGGAGAGTACAGGAGAGCTAGGTGGGAGAACGATGGTGTCTCACGGGTGTTTGTGAATCTTTCCTTGGCTGCATTTACGATAACAGTGACTCATCCAGCCTTTCTAAATTCCCAGTTTCAACCTCCTCTCTCTGTGTGTGTGTGTGTGTGTGTGTGTGTGTGTGTGTGTGTGTGTGTGTGTGTGTGTGTGTGTGTGTGTGTGTCAGTGAAGATAAGCAGCTGAGTTTACTCACTGAAATGATGGATTCACCACGGGATCTAGCCTTGGAATTGCTAATTTAATTCCTATTTTAATACTTTATTTATAGAATATTCTCAGAAGTGTTTATGCTCACAAAGAGAGGAGGATTACTCGGTACAGTTTAGGTTTCTATTTTGTTGAAGTTGATATCCTGATTTCATAAACTCCTTAATAGTTATTTAACCATTTTTGAGATATAACCTCTGTTAAAGTATGCAGACATTACCATTGCACGTTGTGATAGTATCTTACCAGTATTATGCTGCATTATCCATTAGTTAGATAACTTCTCACAAAGAACCTTGTTGCAACCCATTCTATTCTATTTGTCACAATCATTATATTCCACACAACATGACTTCAGACTGTACTTGTACTTGAAGAGTGCAAACGTTCGCCAGGGCTGTTTGCAGAGAAATAATGTATCTATTCAACGGCCCAAAAATGAATAGTGTTCTGCCTTTGCCAGTGACTCAACCATCTACCAAGTTTAATTGCGTTTTTTCTGTAATCCTGCAGAAAAACAGAAAAACAATCCAAACCTAAAACATCCTTGGCAGAATATATAGTGTGGTTGTGCTTCTGAGAATTGAGGGTTTGTGTATGTTTCATTGATCCTATCTTCACAGATGAGTTTAATAAGATGGAGAGGGTAGCAGAAAGCAACTACGGTTCTCACATCGCAATTGCTTCGAGGTAGCAATGAAATATGAGTGATGAAGGTGGACTGCAAGGCTTGGGGAGAGAGGGGGAGGTGAAGGAGGAGGAAGAGGAGGAGGAGGTGTGGGGGCAGAAAGATATTTTAATCACACAGCAGAGATTATGTTTCAAATATTAGTATTCATGTCTCCCCACCAGGTACCAAACATTTCCCAACAATCCATTCAAGAGTTGATTCTCAATGAAGATGAGAAGAAGCTTCTGGTGAAGGAGGGGGTGACTCTGCCCGGCCAGCTGCCTCTCACAAAGGTAAACACAACTCAATAACAGTGAAAACAATTATCGTCTTGCAGATTTGATCTCTTAGAGGTTCAAAATGTAAAATGTTCATCCTCTCTCAATCTAGTACGAAGAAAGGATACTGAAGAAAATACGCAGAAAGATTCGCAATAAGCAGTCTGCTCAGGAGAGCAGGAAGAAGAAGAAAGAGTATATTGATGGGCTGGAGAGCAGGTACGAATTACATTTAGTTAAGAGTAAAAGGAGTAAAGGTGATTATTTCACATGTTTGAACTATAGCTCTCTCTATATTATTGACCGTCAGACCAAACGCAGAAAACAATTTTGAAAACATCAGCCTTCTGGGACCCGAACGGCTTCAGATATGCCATCAATGTGATCATGCAGGTTAATAGATTTGTGAGCAGGGACACATGTGTTGATGTTCGAGGGCTGAACCGGTGGAAAATAATAAAAGATTTGCGAACAAAATATGTTGCAGTCAAAGAGGGTGCAGTGTTAGAATTGGAGTAAAATGTGTGAAACGACCATTGGAAATGACATGTGATTATTTCAATATTATCCTGAATAAGAAGAGCCATTTTCAAAATATTCCTGAACAGGTTGCCTTCCCTGGGCTTTAAAATATATATTGCCTATCAAACATTTTAATAAATAAATCATAGTTGTTTTTATTATTATTATGCGCCGGTAGGACTCAGATGAGGGTGTTGTACTTTTCCTTTTCCTTATACATGTGATGTTTTGGTGTTTTTTGTTGTTGTTTTGTTTCTTTCCGTTAACCGTCAAGTGGGAAATAAGTATTTTTTGTGTTTCTCTTAGTATCCTAAGATACTGTTATGTTTGGCTGTGAACAATTTGTTTTATTATGAAGGGCAGACCATCTATTTCTATATACTTCGTTTTTTTTAGAAAGGGTAAGGTCATATAAGATTTTTTTCTTCTCCCTGCTCCTTTTCGCTCAATTATGTGTTTTTATAGAGACATGTTTTGTTGGCAAATATTGTACATTGGGTGTTGCGTACCATGAGCGGAACTAATACAAATGAAATGAAATAGTTTTTTGCAGTACCAGAATAGCTGAGATCCTTCTATGTTTGTCTGTGAGAGATTTCACCTTGTCCTGACCCCCCCCCCCCCCCNNNCCCCGTGTTTCATCTCCCCTAGGATGGCTGCCTGCAATGCTCACAACCACGAGCTTCAGAGGAAGGTGTCCCAGCTCCAGAAATGCAACATGTGAGAGATAAAGGACTTCTCTTTTTCCATTTCCTGAAGTCTTTGCAATCCTGTTCCCTCAAACCGTTGTCAATCCAATTATTTTTATCGAACTTTCATTTCTTATTTCTCTTTGTATTTCCTTGTTCCTAATCCTCTCCGCAGGTCACTGATGGAGCAGTTGCGCAGGCTTCAGGCTTTGGTCATGAATACATCTAACAAGCCAGCACAGACTGGAACATGCGTGCTGGTACGTGCGTGCGTCAGGCGGACAAAAGAAATCCATATGACTCATTGTAAAAACAAATTCACATTCGTAGCAAGCCAAATAGCAACAACCATTACAATTGTATTATCCATTGAGAAAAGCCAACCCAGATATGTGCACAATGGACAAAATACATAAAAAGGCACGGTACTCTTTCTCACTGTCTGAATAGAGGCCATTTATTGCATCTGATTACTCCACTCAAATACATTGTCAGACCTGAAGCAACATTGGTGGAGAAAAAAAATAAAAATAAACTTTGAATCTGTAAAATATCAATGAATCACAGGATTATATACTTCGTGAGAAAAGCACAGCATCACTATGATTACTTCCTTGATTCTATACTTCGTGAGAAAAGCACAGCATGAATATGATTACTTCCTTGAGCATTGTATAAAAAACTTTTTTGCAGAGGGACTATCCAAACCACCAACCATAAAAACTAGATCAAAGCTTTCTCAAGCAGTAACTTTCTACAATGTCATCCTGAATTTAACTTTTCCCCCCATCCTTTGCATTGTTATCACATTCTCAGGTGCTTCTGCTGTCCTTCTCACTAATCCTGTTCCCAAACCTCAAGCCTTTCTCCGACACCAAGGTCAGCCAAGAAGACTTCAGTCCAGTCAGAAGTGAGTACCATTCAGCACCAAGTAGCTGTTTTCTCACCTGTCTGCAAACTTCTCCAGCACCTCTGCGTCACATGAGCTTGTTAGTTGAGTTGGAGTCCCTTCTGCTGCTGGAAGGCTTCCCACCTGCAGAGCTCCAAAGACAGCTCCACCTGTCTGAGGATTTGACAAAAAATCTAAAGATTAGAGCCAATTTTCAGAGAACCAAGGACATGTATTATCATTATGGTTATCAGGCTTTTGATCGAATGTCAAAAGCTTCTGATGAATTACTTTGTTAATACATCTGATTGAATCTTTATCATGAGGCAAGGTCAGGTTTTGCAGAACAACAACGTGTCATTTGTAACCAGAAGCTGTTTGACAGATGTTGCTCTTTTACCGAGTGGTGCTAAAGGCTCTGTTTTTAGAGCCTTTAAAATCTTTACGTTTGAATTTGAAGTACTTAGAAGTACACACACACACACACACACACACACACACACACACACACACACACACACACACACACACACACACACACACACACACACACACTCTGTTACTACCAGCAAGGAAAAATGGAGGTAATAATAAGCAGAGCTGCATGTCTAGAGGCTTGAACCCTTTTTTTGTATTCTCCTCCTCTCCCACAGTCCAGTCACGGTCGCTGCAGAACCTACAGGCGTCCCGAGTGCTGCATATCACTGAATCCCCATTTTCTGCTGAGGACGAATCGGAGCCTCTGCACAGGCATCTTCCCGGGGAAAGGGGATTGGAAGATATTACCACCATGATGGGAAAGATGCATGTGAACCAAGACCAGTCCAATGTGGAGCCCATGTCTCTAAACAGCAGTCAGGAGGAAAGAATGGGTCATTTCCATGTCGACCCAATTACTGGTCACATAGCGTCTTTGACCTTGGATCCCCAGCGCTCCGCCCGCTTGAGACCACATGCTGATGACATGTAACATAGATAAATGAATGATCCCCACACAAATTCCCCATATCCTCCTCCTTATAGCAGGCAATTATCTGGGGCTGCTGTTTACACAGACAGGGAAATTAGGTTTTAATCACTCCTGTTTTTTTCTTTAATATATATTCAGTTATACTTTTTCTTTATTTGTGATACAGTTTTATATCAGTATATGGAGGATATTAATCCTACAATGACTTTTCCTTTCAAGATGAACTTTGTCTGCTTGGGCTTTGATAAAATACCAGTATAAATATTAGTGTGTTTGTCAGAAACTGCTAAATCTGTGATGATCGTCTTGATCTCAATGCATATTGTGTAAAATGTTAAAGCCAGCTTTCTTTGATTGTAACCCTTTTAAGATTAATTTTAAGGATAGAAAATCCTCAAATAAAACGTGTCAAAATTAGATCAGTGTTCTCAAAATACTGAGGGTTGATTTACTACGTTTTTTTAGAGCTTTAAAAAGTGACTCCTGTCAGTGTCTGAAAAGATATCAGAATCAGAATTCCTTTATTCGTCCCACAGAGGGGACATTTACATTTGTTACAGCAGAAAAGAGCTAAAGACAGCTTAATGTTTAACAAGAAGTGCGCATAAAAAACAAAACAAATATTAAAGATACATTTTTAAAGAATTACACAATTTACAAAAAACACAGCCTGTAACTGTTCTGACGATGTAGCCAGCCATATTGCACAGTTATTCACGGAATATGTATATTGCACATGATCCAATGATTAGACAAGCCATCTCTCAAAAGGGTGAGTACATCAGGTTTGATGTCAGTGGACACAGAGGAAGAGACAGCGGAAAACTAGGCCAAAGGTGGATCAGATGACTCGTTTATCTCATGACTCAGACCAACCGAATAATCAACTTGTTGATTTATTTACCTGGAAAGACAGGCTGGAGCTTGTGTCCACAGACCCAGCGTGTCTGGCTTGTCAGTGCAGACCACATATTGAGGGGATGAAAGCCGTCTTATCCTTGTTGCAACTTAGGCCAAAAAGTAATCTAAAGGTCTGACATTTATTGTGGTACCGAGCTTCACCTCGAGGGACAACCAGAGATTCATTTCTGTGATTAGAGGAGCCACTGTAGAAACTGGGTGACAGGTCATAAAGTGACCTATCAGAATAATAATTAAAAAACAATATTTAACCACATAAAAGAAATCATTGATTTATTAACACTCCTTGGTGCACAGAAATCATTTTATTGTGTAATTGACTTATAAAGATACATAAGATAAGATAGAACTTTATTGATCCCAATTTGGGACTTTTTTGACAATACACATTAAAAGAAAAGAAATAAACAAGAAAGTAGAAAATATACATGTTGGGAATTTCTTCTTTCAAACAATAATGGAAAGATTTTTAAAGAATAGACCTTTATTTTATAATGCATCAAAGCTGACGTCAAGGGACATTACAGTATATCAAAAGGAATTTTATAACAGAACACGTTATAAGCTTTTTAGCAGCTCAATTTATAGAGCTGAAAAAAGCCAAAAGTTAAAAATACACTGTGCAACCTTCCATCTGTTTGTGACAATATTTCTCAGCTGATTGAGAGCTTCAGTTGTTGCTCAAAACGCGCCAAACTAATCATTGTACAGGGAATAATGTTGTATAATAAAGTTAATGGTCGACAGCAAAGATTTGAACAACATGCTTTTTTCTCGGGCTCAATTATTTTGTACAAATTAATGCAACGATTTCAAAGTCTACAAAGTCCTTTTGGCAGACTCAAATAAGTAACAACTGTTGAGTTGTATCTGTTAATACCTCCGTTTTTGTGGTTGTATAGACATTTTGGAGAGTTAATTCAAGCGTTTATTTGTCTTTTATTTGACATTAATTATGGATTATTCTAGGTGCCAGAAGGTTTCATTCCTCTATTCACTGCAAACTCAATTAATTGTCTCCATTCAGTTTATTAATGGCCGACTTTGCTCTGGGCTTGTGTCAGGACTCTGATTTGATCTGCATACTAATGAGTACTGAGGCTGAGGAATGTGTAATCTGTAAGACTCCCACTCTGGAAGAAGAACAAACTAAAAATGCATTTTAATAAAAATGTCATATTAAAACAACAACAATAATAATAATGGGTATCAGTAAGACTGCCACTTAAAAAAAATAAAAATAACTTTATACGTTATAATCACAATTTCATACATGTATATATATTAATTAACTA
>NW_011335543.1:233088-239017 GCF_000735185.1 Notothenia coriiceps | reverse complement strand
AATATGTTTTATGATATATAAAATAAATATTAAATGAAAAGTCAAAGTCAACTTTAATGTCAATATTATTCGAGATCGAAATGACGTTTCCAACAATTAATGTAAAATTAAACAGTTTACAGATATGTATAAAATATGTATATCCTACATACACAATCAACAGACACATTTACACATAAAATAAATAAATAAAAGCACATTTTCTCTTTAAAAATCTCCAATGGACTCTGAGCTTGTTGAGTGGCGGTCTGTCCATCTCTGACCTCCGTTTGTCCCCCATCTTCTTTCTTTTGATTCATGTTTTTTCTCTCTAATCAGGGTGAAAGTCTCTTCAGCACCATCGTCTCTAATCAGCACCCCCCTTTGATTTTCACAAATCCATACGGAGCCGGGCGGTCTCCTCAAAGGTCGGCCCCAACTTAGTTTGATAGCCATGAGGGAACGACTGGAAACTCTGTCCTCCCCTTCTGCTTTAATCAACTAAATGGGCTTTCTCTTTTAAAGTGAGAGCAGCTCACCTGGATGAACTAAAGGTGTTTGGTGAAGATTTCTGAGCACCTCCGAACTTTCTTATTAACAACATTGCTTTTCCCTCTTGTAATTAAGAAGGAGGGAATTAAAACACATACCATGGTTAATTGAAAAAGTTGAACTAAACTTTATTTAAACGTTTATTTTAACAAACAATTACATATCATTCATTATGTACACATTTTAGGTGTCTATTGTGCACAGATTATAACATTAAGATGATTGATGATTGGTTCATTTGATAATATAGGACAATGTGTTAATGATTACCAAAGGATTTGTGCTGATCTTTATCGGGGTTCCTGTTCCGGCTGCTGCCTTCCTGGTCGTCTGAGTGTTTTCAGCTGTGTGTTTTCTATGTAAATGAGCTGTGCGGTTGCCCTCCCGTCATTGGCTGCCATCTCCTGGTCCGCCCCTGAAGATTGCGATTGGAGCACGCCGGGCCCGGCACACACCTGCTGGAGATTACTACAAAGCTTGGGGACAATCATCATTCTGGAGGCTCTGTATGTGGACTGACGCCTCTCGCTACTTGCTCCTTAGTGAATTCTGTTGAACTGTGGTTAAACTTGTGTGATTAGTAGTGTCTAGAGTAGCTTAGTTAGTGTTTAGAGTAGTTTAGGATTCTGCGACGGTTGCCTGTAGTTTAGTTGTGTTTTTGTATAGATTCTTTGTGTTAGTTGTACCACTTTTAAAGTGAGGTTTTGTTTTGTTCTTTATTTAGTATATTAGTATTTATTTTCCCTGTATGCCATTAGACTCTTTTTTTTAGAGTCCTCCTTTTGTTTGGTTATCAACCTGTGCCCTTTTGGCCCTTTTGTTTGTTCAGGCTGCGTGCCTTCCATTTTGTTTTACCCGGTTCTATAATAAAACCATTTATAATTATAATTTATTACCAATTACATACTGGTATGTGTTGCATTCCTCTTCCCCTAGTTGGGACGTAACAGTTCCCCTGAACCTTCAATACATTCATTTCTTCTCTAACATCAAGCAATATATGTAATGAATGCAATGTAATTAGCAGGATAAGAAACCATATTTTTGAATAATTCATTAAGTTTAAGAATGAAATGAATCTATAATATCCCCATTCATCTGAAGTCTCATAATGCCACTTCATTCTTTATTAAAATCTTTACTATACACTGTAAGCTGAAACCGTCTCTGACACTCGAGCCAAGGCACACGGAAAATTACTAGTGACATTCCCCCTACATGGATGAATAATGAAGCTCTGTGTGAATAACATTTACTTGCTATACAGAAATTAATCTCTGCATGTAATTCATTCTAGAGTTTGCTTCTACTTCATACATGTAGTAAGAATAGTAGGCTAGTAATAGTAGTTTACCACAGTTTAAAGTCAGGGTGTATTTCATAATATGTGCTTCTTCTCTGTGAGTTCTTGCACAAACTAATGAAATAGTCTCACCTCAGACATTTGTTCGTAATGAAATGAGTGTGCGTGTAGTACCTTTGCACATACTATTTTGGCATTGAGTAATCGTGTGAAATACAACATTGTTATTAAAGTATGCATTTAAGAAGCCAGAAATGAAGTTTCCAAAGCATTGATTGCAGATCAGCCAATTGATGGATGGTGTGAAAATGTACTTTTTGATTAGGATTCATTGACCGTTCACCATGATGGAAACTGAAATACATGACAAATCAAATAATTAAACAATAACTAATGCTGTCAAAATTATCGCATTAACGGCGGTAATTAATTTTTTGAATGAATTGCGTTAAAATATTTAACGCATTTAACGCATGTGCAGAATGGGCCGCCCCATACATCCCACCAGTGGCAACGCTGGGATAGGTTACAGGCATACGAAGAAATGGCTTAGCCCCACCTTAGCCCCACCATGGAAAGTGATGTTAAATAGACCCTCCAGAAAAAACGCGGGCAAAAATCCTTGATTATGCGGGCTAAATTCCTTGATTATGTGGGCTAAAATCCTTGATTATGCGATTAAACATGCGGGGTTTTATGTGATTTTATGCGGTGAAATTGCGGGAAGTTAGGAAATATGCGGAAAGTTGCGAAATATGCTAAATATGCGGGGGAAAAGAATAACAATTTTTTTAAATATTGGGCTGTCTTATTTATTCTCTCTNTAAACTTGCCTCAGGTTTCACCCCGAAATCCAGCGAAAACGTGCCTTGTCTCTTCTCGAATGCTATCGAGGGACGACCTATCGGGGGGACCTGGTGATCGCGTCTGTCTTCTCCGGGGAAATGGCTGCGCCTCGGCAACTTCCTTACGACCCGAACGACAGTAGCTACTGTACCAATGAACTGGTTCTTTATTTTCTTTCGAGTTGAAGGTCCGAGGTAATTTTTTAGTCATGGAGAGAGTCGCGTGTTTTTGGTTGTGAAGCGTCTCCACCCTTGAATGAACGTTTCCTACCACAGCCCCTCCGAAAACCCTTTTGAGAAGCCTTCGTCTCAAATATTAGTTAGCGACACCATGTTAGTTGACTGGACATGACTGTACCGGGGTCGACACGTAAGATACAACTCCAAAAAGCCCTAACCTCAAGCGACAATCCCTTTCTTGAAGGACCCGAATAAAGGCCAACCTCCCTGGTGTGATTGTCCACTCCATAGACAAGTTTTCTATCAGAGCAAAAAAGATTGCCCTTGCATGACCTAAATTTTTTTCACGCGTACAACACATGACTACCCGCGAGGTCGGATACTAGCCGTCTCACGCCCCGACCACCGTGCAGATAGAGGTATCGGGGTGTTGTACGTCATAAATCGGTGACCATAATAAGTAGTCTAGACACAACACACAGTTTCCGAGTCTAACCACTAAACTTTTGTGTGGCTACACCTGGCGACAGTACTTGGTAACACTTAAAGTAGCGAGTTGGAGGGTCGGATGGTTGGTGGCGGGACAAGCAGTCGACGGAACGACTGTGCCAAACGACTTAGTCGGTGCCTTGAATGAGCCCAGGTATTGCTACAGTGCTAATCCGAGTCGTTTTCTCTTCCAGGACTAGCAAAAGACACTTTGAAGGCTGTCCTTCTAACACAGAAATGGAAGCGTGCTCATCGTGTTTTTGGCTCGATGTTTGCTCCCATGTTTGGAGAACCTCGCGGTACACTCTACTTGTCAAATACCGTCTACAAATGAAAGACACACTCGTACAAAACCGTGACTTGCCCGAAACTTAACGCTTGACGGTCCCCGCCGCTTTTTCAGATTAGCGACTACAACCCACTTTCCTGACAAACACGGAAGTTCTGCGTTTTCGATCTGCTAGAAGTTTTGGTCTTGGATTAACCTGTCTGTTGTTGACGAGTTAAGGGTTTTTGGACACGTAAATACTGGTTCAGTGGACCTCGTTTTGTATGCGGTCAGTACCCTGTCCTGAAGGATACTTGTTCTCCTAACTGCTGGATTGAAATGACCCGTGTCTAAGGTTCCGAAGTCGTAAGGTTAACCCATAACCCGTCAAAAGGCAACCATGGGCAAAGGTTGAGTTCCGCAACTTACCGACGCTGACAGAACACATTGTATGCTATTTTTCGTCACTATTAGAACCGTAACTACTCTCGCGCCGAGGAAAAGTCCTCTACCTGTTCCCGACCAAGTCCCTGTACTTTCCTTCTCCGTTCCTCTGAGCCCACGGGAAAACTGGCAGAAAACGAGCCGTGATTTGAATTGTAGTGTCGCTTTACGTTGTATTCTTTCATCACGGATATACTTTCGTTGCACAATAAACACACCGGTTTATTACTTGTTGCGGCTGGCAAAGTAAATACATATTTGTCAGTCCATTCATTCTGGAATTGGCGATTTTCCAAATCAACTTTACGTTTCTTGGGCTTGGAGAGAGACATCTTGAAGCTGTTACTCGCTGTTACTCGCTGGCCCGCGAACCTAATGTGTAACGTGAGTTTGACTGAGCCAATGACAAGTGCGGACACAGTGCGGGAGTTTTTTTTTTTTTATGAACAGAGCGCGGCAGGCAAAATAACGGATTAAAAATTATTCAAATGAATGGAAAAACCAGCGTTTTCGCCGCATCGTCGGATTTACTGTGATCAGACATTAGTTTTATTTATGCTATTACACATCGATTTGCAGGCAACCTCTTGTGGGCCAGAAAAAAGTTCTGAAGGGCCTGATTCGGCCCGTGGGCCGCTAGTTGAATAGGCCTGTAATAGACCCTCCAGAAAAACGCGGGCAAAAATCCTTGATTATTCGGGCTAAATTCCTTGATTATGCGGGCTAAAATCCTTGATTATGCCTAAATTCCTTGATTATGCGGGCTAAAATCCTTGATTATGCGGGCTAAATTCCTTGATTATGCGGGCTAAAATCCTTGATTATGCGATTAAACATGCGGGGTTTTTATATGATTTTATGCGGTGAAATTGCGGGAAGTTGCGAAATATGCGGAAAGTTGCGAAGTATGCGGGAAAAAAGAATAACAATTTTTTTAAATATTGGGCTGTCTTATTTATTCTCTCACACACAACCTGCCACTAACGTTAAACCCCTTTACTATTCAATTAAACACATTCAATGTTTATTTATTTTAAAAATATTTTAATCTCACACACACACACCCCCCCCCCCCCACACACACACACACACTTCTCCGCCTCATTCTGTTTTTATTTACTTGTTCGTTATCTGACCAGCTTCAATCTTGTAGGCTACTCACTTCGTTTCTTGTAGCCCTCGAAAGGGTTTTTGGATGTTGATGCCTTGGTGAACGTGAGTTGTTTGGCTTTCTTGTCCGCAGCAGCAGAAAGCATTTTCTAATGTTTGAATGAATCAAAGTTGGTCGTCACCGTCGATTTTCTCTTATGCTCCAACACACAGTTGCACGAGGTGCAGAATAGTTTCCCCCCACTTTTTGCCCGGTCTTGAGTAGAAATGTTCGTCGGTAAATGAGATGGATTCGATTTTTTCCTCTTGGTGTTTTCTCTATCGTGTGAGCTCCATACGTTCACTCTATACAGTGTTGTTTACATTCTGTGATGCGCGAGCTGATGACGTCACGTCAAGACGAGTTAACTTTTTTTTCTCTCAACTTTGTGTGGAAAAATGCGGGGATTATGCGGCCTTTTCATAAATATGCGGCCTTTTACTGATTATGCAGTAAATTCTGCGATCACAGAATCGCGGTTTTCTAGAGGGTCTAATATGTCTTTCAACTTTGAATGAGCACAACATCTATTCATCTTGCCTATAAAATATCTTTAATAGCATATTATGTCAAGAGACAAAAACAAAACGTATTTATAACTTTTTTCATTTTCATAAATCTGTATCATACAAAAATGTGTTTCAAACCCTAACACACTAACTTTGAATGAGCACAAAATCTATTAATGTTACTTATAATAAAACACAGTCACCAATCAT
>NW_011335543.1:217344-232828 GCF_000735185.1 Notothenia coriiceps | reverse complement strand
AAAGAGAGCGAAGAAGGAAGGTACAAAAAGTGCCAGTCAAAACCAAATAAAAAAGGACTCATGACCAAACTCGGTAGGTTACAAACAATAGTCGAAAATTTATTTCGGGCGAAAAACAAGATTGGAAAAAGGCAAAAAATCAGACGTAAACCCAGGATGGAAAAGGGTAGAATGTCTTCTAGTATTTCCGTTCCCGACTGCCCTTTCATCTGGGTGAACCGTGTAATTTTTTTTTACACCAGGAAAGTATGAATATACATTTTTAACACGAAATATGAGAACAAAATTAACGGGGCTCCACCCGCGGGAAATAATCCGAGATTTCCAAGCTTATGCAAGACACGTCTAAGACGTTTAAATTTTATTTACCTGCTCAAGCGGTAGGTCTTACTTGGGCAGATATGATGGTGAGAGAAATGTGTTTTAGAACCGTAGATTTTTCATGTGCGACTCTTGTGTGGTCGACACAGTTATCCTGTTCCCGTACACACACTCGTTGCAAGCGGAGTATTTCATAGTACCCTTTCATCAACTCCCTCTAACTGTCGATGACACCTTTAACATCTCGCTTTGCTACCCGTTTACTACTTTTCCTTAGTGGTCCTCGAGTGCATTAAGGACTTTTTGTTTCTCTCCTTTAATCCACGACACAGACCAGTCTCATCAGTTACTCCCACACATAATTACAGACGCCCCCTCGTTTCGTAGCAGTTCAGAGACCCAAACTCGATCGGAGTCTAGCGTAAATTTAGCTCACGCGAACTTGTTGTCGGTTTGTTTACTACTTTTTCAGTACTAAAGAAAAATGTTATTGTACGAATCTCATTGAAATGTGTGGAGTCGACGTGTGTTTGACGTTAGAAACGAAGTAACCGCAAATGTGTTTGAGTTCCAGGTCTGGGTTCTCATTTTCTACTGGATTCTGTCCAAGGGTTTGGGAAAAGACAGCTACTAAATAAGAAAAACGCCCGGGGAACCTCTTTTATTATTCAGCCCCGGGGGTTGTGTTTATCAGTCCGAGTATAATCACGCATTCGGTAATAAATAAAAACAAAAATACACCACACCAAAAAAAAAAAAACAACTGCAAAAGTATCTTCCAGATTGAGAATCCTAAGGTAATTAAAAAACATGTACAAGAAAATAATAGTCAACCTAAGTAATGAAAGTTATATAAGATTAAGGGGTATAAATAAAAAAAAAAAAAAAGAAAAAAAAAAAAGAAAAAAGGAAAAAAAAACAGAAAAAAAATAAAAAAAAAACAAAAAAAATATATAAAAAAACAACTTCTTACGCGTGTCGGCCGCACGCCGTCGGTGGTCCGTTTCACCTGCTCGGACCGAGACCTGGTACAGAGACGTACGTTTGAAACGGAGTACGGTAGATGAGGTGGTTGCGAGGTTCAAATGACTACGTCCTCGAACAGGATCCACGCAGAAAGGTCATGAGTCAGTACGACCCTAGGTTGCCTAGAAAACCAAAGAAAAAAGATAGGTACGACGATACTTTCAGAGAAGAACCGCAAGGATTATAGGGAGACTAGTAATAAGTGACAACGATGGACATGGACGACCACGCGGAAGTAGGAGTCGGTCGCGTAGCGTCTCGCACCGGGTCTACCACCTCGTCCTTGCAGTCTACCGCAGCGAGTATTTCACTGGTTTAGGTAACACAGCATACAGATACAGGAATGATAAGACACGACAGGATTGGTCGCGGACTGTAGACACCCCCCACTCCACAGAGATATTCAAACTGGAACACGGAAGGTTTCCGAAAGATGTTGCACGCGTCCGATAGGTAAAGGATAGGACGACACACAAGACGTGTGTGAGTTGTCGACCGGACTTGGGGGCACGAATGGACGAACTAGAGCGATCTCCAAACGACGTCCACTTCCTTGAAAGAGAGAGCAACGGTTGCGAAAGCAAGGAGTCCTCAGGACGAGTAAGACAGACGACAGCGTTTCGAGGAATATCAAAAACCGGACATAAAACCGCGGACAGAAACAAGACTCACGACCAGCTATAGGACGTACCAATAAAAAAAAAAAAACAACATACAAGACTAAATCCAGGATAGACCTGTCCTTACTGCACTTACTGATCAGGGTGTTTCGTTTACTCACTTTCGACAGATAACATGTTGAACTAGACTCAACAAATGTACTGCAACGGTAGGTAGAGTTAGGGGCGGCAGCTCGCTACTGAGGGTTACCCTACACGGGCTAAAAACGACGGAACAAGGGTGGGCTAACTGAGAGCTTTATAAACTGAACCAGAGAAATTGCTAGAGTGAGAGTGGGAGGGACGGAGACTTACCGTAATGTACACGACGAGAGACAATAAACAGCTACCTACAGTTAGTGATTTAATGGAAAAGATATAGTACCGAGTAGATCACCTGTCAACGGTTAATCGTTCAATTTTGATAACGAGTCACCGTTTGTGAAACTAGGATATGTCTTTGTATCAATGTCGTTGTGAACGTGGAGGGTAATGTTTTATATAGAGTAGAAAAGTTATAAACAACGTACACTAAAAACAAATTTATAACGAACAGTGTCACTCCTGGTACGTGCCGAAAGAACAACGTACCACACAAATTAACGGAACTTATCGTCACTGTGATCTCCGAACGATCACTGCTAACGGTTGTTAGTACACAACAACGTGAAGGGAGGACAAACAAACAGTGAACCGACAGGGGAACACAGGAAGAGACAACACTAAAATCTCTAAACTAAAGGACGTGTGGATAGAGCGTTGGTAGTTCGGATCAGGGGGGTTCAAACCCCACTGCAGTCAGCATGTCGTTGTGTCCCTGAGACACTTCACCCCAAATTGCTCCTGTGGGGATTGTCCACAGTATTGAGTATGTAAGTCGCTTTGGATAAAAGCATCTAACAAGTGACATGTAATGTAATGTAATGTAACTAAATACAGGGAGGGGTAATCAAGGAACAAGAAACAGCTGGGAAACAGCCTCCCCAGGAGGGAGAAACACAAGGGCAACAGGTGAACACAATCAGACAATCAGACACAGCAGGGAAACTAACGACAGGGAGGAAAACACAGGGAGAAGGACCAGACAAGAAGGAGGAAAACATGAAACAGGGAGAACAGAACAGCAAAACAAACCCAAACCTAGACATACAAAACTAAAAACGTGACATAACATAAGAATCGTGACATTGCCGTTACTGAAAGCTTTGTTCAAATTTAAATTACAGCCTTAATGAGGGGTGTACTTCACAGCTGCAAAACAAAGGAGATAGTTGTCGACTTCAGGAGAACCTCATCCCAACACCCCCGCCCCCTGACAATCAATGGTGCCGCAGTGGAGGAGGTGAGCAGCACCAAATGATTGGCGGTGCAGATCACCGAGGACCTTTCCTGGAGCAATCACATCACGTCACTCGCCAAGAAAGTCCAGCAGCGCCACTACTTCGTCCGCAAACTGAACATGCACACCTTCTACCGAGGCGCCATCGAGAGCAACCTCAGCAGCTCCATCACCTTGTGGTTCGGAAGCTGCACAGCATCCAACCGCAAGACACTGCAGCGTATCGTCGTGAACACTGCTGAGAGGATCATCGGTGTCTCACTCCCATCACTCCTGGACATTTATAACACCCGCCTCACCCGCAAAGCACTCAGCATTGTGGGTGACCCCTTCCATTCCTCCAACTGCCTCTTCACCCTCCTGCATTCAGGGAGAAGTTTCCGCAGCCTGAGATCGAGCACCACCCGACTGAAAAACATGCTTCGTCCACCACGCTGTCAGGAGGCTGAACTCTTCCCCCCCCTCACACCTCTTCCCTCTCTCCCTTCTCTCCCCTCTATCTCACCTCTCCACCATGCCCCCACTGGACCGGGTCTTTAACACCCCCCGACACACACTGACACAACAAATCCAGCACCAGTCACAGTCACTTTTACGCTGCTATGGACAATTTTGCACTCCCTTTTGCACAATGTACATCCTCTTTTTTTTATATATCCTGCTTACTTGAAGTAAAGGTTATTTTTGAGTGTTTTTTTTTATTATTGAGTGTTCTTGCATTTTAATGTGTACGTTTTGTATACCTCGGGACTGTGGGCAACAGTATTTCGATCTTTCTGTGTGTACAAATATATTTTGAGATTGACAATAAAGTTGACTTTGATAATAACTTAGAGAGGATGAAAAGGTTTGGTTTGCCACCTGAAATGACTGCGGTGCTTAGAAAGCAGGATGTGCAGATGTATTAAACATCACAGATTTGAAAAGCTTAGAACATTAAACCCTGCACAGTGTCAGTGTTTGTGCATTTGGGGGTTTAAGGGTTGTTTAAATCCTCAACTGGGTCACAGCGGATTAAAAACTGTGCAGATCAAACTTTTCCATACTCATGTCTATAATTTGTTCAAAAACTTAAAGGGAGGGAATACTTACAGAAAAGGGAATAACAGCAAAACAAGATTACAGCGGAATGCATGAGTGATATTTGTTAAAGTCTGTCTCACTGTTGTTTAAAAAAGTTTATACCCTTGTTCTGAAGTCTTCCTGGGGGCTTTGCCATTTGGAAATATGACATCAGCTTCAACAGGTGGCACATGATGTTTCTGTGGATTCCAGCTGAGAGACAGCAAAAACTGAGGAAAGCTGGAATTGATTTTCCCCTTTGATGCAACATGTGGCAGAGGAAGCATGAAACTACAATTCTGGACAGAGAAACAATACACACGTAGTAATTCTAACAAGTATGATGCAGAGAAAATCAAATATGAGAAAGATAATTATTAGTCAGATATTCTTTTTTGTATTGACTTGTAGGCATTTATGATGAAGTTCTGCAAATCTTTCAAAAAAAGTCCACTTTGTAATCTTTCGTTACAAAGTGGACCATAGTTGTGATTCAACACATGCATGCGTCCTCTACAGATCTTTGAATATTTTACGCGCACCATTGTTTCCGCGTATCCAAAGCCCCCTGAACGAGGAAGCTCACGGAACAAACGTGATTGTGTAGAAGGTTTCGGTGACATGTCACGTTACATTCTCATTGCCTCCTGACGGGCGTGCTGTGAGACTGTGATGTGTCTTCTTCAATCAGAGTGTGAATTTTCTCTGGTCCAATAATCTGGCTGGTGAGGAAATGAGCGTCAACCGCGCGACTGAGCTCTGCGCGTTCACATGGAACCTATAAACGGACGTGGCGCGCAGAGCTGCAGTCTGAAGAGAGGAGGAGAGGATAAACGTGACAGAGGATAACATCTTTAGCGCACTGAAGAAGAAGAATCCACAGATACTTCAGGAATGCTCAAACATTTTTTGTATCTCTCTTTTCTAACAAAGCTGTCCAGCTCTGATTTCCATGGTAATTTGTGAGCAGGAGAACCCAACCATGCAGCTGAATGAGACTGGAGGTCAAGCACTGGCTCCAGAGCCATGTGAGACGCAGATACTACAGGAGGACAGCTTTGGAAACTGCAGCGGAAGCTCCACAATCAACATGTCTCTACACTGCTGGCTGCAGCTCCTCTCTAAGGAATCTATCATGGAGTTTCAAGGAGACAGCTCCAGTCTGGTGGTGCGTATGTTGATAGCTTGTGTCTACTCCATAGTTTGTGCACTGGGGCTGGTAGGAAACTCACTGGCGTTGTATCTGCTGCACTCACGTTACAGGGAGAAACAATCATCAATCAACTGCTTTGTGATGGGACTGGCTATCACAGACCTGCAGTTTGTGCTGACGTTGCCGTTCTGGGCGGTGGACACAGCATTGGACTTTCGCTGGCCATTTGGCCGTGTGATGTGCAAAATCATCAGCTCTGTCACCACCATGAACATGTACGCCAGTGTATACTTCCTCACAGCTATGAGCGTGGCACGTTATTACTCCATCTCCACCGCGTTGAAGATGCACAGCCGGCGTGCGGCAGCCACCAGAGCAAAGTGGACGAGCCTGGGCATCTGGACCATGTCTCTGCTGGCAACTTTGCCTCATGCCATCTACTCCACCAGCTTCCAAGTTTCTGATGAGGAGCTTTGCCTGGTGCGCTTTCCAGACTCAGGCAGCTGGGATCCACAGATTCTTTTGGGTCTCTACCAGCTGCAGAAGGTCCTGCTGGGCTTCCTTATCCCTCTGATCATTATCACTGTCTGCTACCTGCTGCTGGTGCGCTTCATCCTCAGCCAGCGCATCGCAGGAGCCGGTGGCCCAGAGGTGGAGCAGGAACGTCAGAGGCGTCGCTCTAAAGTGACCAAATCCATTGTGATCGTAGTTCTGTCCTTCTTTCTGTGCTGGCTTCCTAACCAGGCGCTGACTCTGTGGGGAGTGCTCATAAAGTTTGACCTTGTGCCCTTCAGCAAGGCTTTCTACAACGCGCAGGCCTATGCCTTCCCCCTGACTGTGTGTCTGGCACACACCAACAGCTGCCTGAACCCCGTGCTCTACTGCTTGATCCGCAGAGAGTTTCGTGCAGGTCTGAAGGAACTTCTCCTCCGTGCCACGCCGTCCTTCAGGAGCCTGACTCATCTGCTGCGTCGCAAAGCCAAAGTGGCCGAGGCGCCGCCTGTTCTGGTGCTGGTCCAAATGGATGTCTGATAGGCTTACTGTGACAGAAGAGTGAATGACTAGCCCACAAAGCAAATGAGTGAAAGCTGTCTATTGTACAATTGATCTGGAGTTGTTTACTATGACGTTGCATCCATCTCAACCCCGTCAGCGATGACTCCCCAATGGGATGTGCCCGATTTTTGCTGCTTGTTCCAAGATTGACTCTGAAAATATTTTGACTTGTCTCTTTAACGATCTCACTCTCACCCTCCCTGCCTCTGAATGGCATTACATGTGCTGCTCTCTTGTTATTTGTCATGGATGTCAATCATAAATTACTTTTATATCATGGCTCACTAGTGACAGTTGCAATTAGCAAGTTAAAACTATTTGGCATCAGTGGCAAACACTTTGATTATACAAAACATAGTTACAGCAAACTTGCACTCCAATACAAAATATATTATCTTTTTCAATATTTGTTGCATTTGTGATTTTTTTAAATATTGCTGTCACAGTGAGAACCATGACACGGCTTCTTGTGCATTGGTGTGTTTAATTGCTTGAATACAGGACACTAGAGGCTTGCTAGTGACGATTGCCAATCAAATTAAGTTGTTTGACTCGACATCACAAACAAATGTGCAAATTGATTAAACTCACAACAACCAGATGAACCTGACATATAACTGCATTGTATCTTAATTCCCCCAAATTTAACGTGAATGACAACCAAAACTATATTTTCAGTACTTTCAAAAGGTTTTGTCTTGATAAACCACAGCTTTGACTCCCACAATGCATGAGATAACTTCCCTGATTAAACTCTCTGACTGTGCATTGATGATTTAAGTGGAGGTAACAACATATCTCAAAATGTGTTAGTAAAGAAACGTGAATGTAATATGAGTATTGAGGAGGTTTCCCAGTGCATTGTCCAGTTGCTGTATTTTTTCAATTTTTCTTCTGTGCTCATTGTGTCATACAGTAAAAGCAAACTGGGGAAAACTAAACCTAACCAAATGAGATTAAAACAAATAACAGATTATTTGCTATATAAAAAACAACAGTACGGTCATTGATTAGCCTTTTATATTATTTGAAACGTGAGAAAATGACAAGGTTAAGCAATGTATAACATCTGTGCTGCTTATTGGGTAATACACAATAGACTATATATTTGTTAGCTGCATTGTCTTAGGGGGGAAAAATAATGTCTGGCATTTACTTTTGTTTTTCAGGCAACATATAATACAGTAAAATGTAAATCAATTTTGTCCTTCAGTCCTTGAGAATCAAGAGTGGAAGTGCTCAAACCACACATGAGCTGAGAACATGTACTGTATTGTATGAACTCAAATAGAAATATTAATGCTCACTGTTTCTCTCTCACACACACACACATACACACACACACACACACACACACACACACACACACACACTACTACTACACTACTACACTACACACACACACACACACACACACACACACACACACACACACACACACACACACACACACACACACACACACACACACACACACACACACACACACACACACACACACACACACACACACAAGCAACATTTTTATGGGTGCAGTATTTTCTTAGCTCTTTATGTGTCAGATGAATAGCATTCTGAATAATTCAGAACATACGTCAGATTTTCAGACGCATGTATCTGGGCAGCATATTAATTTATTCACGAGGAACAGTCCACCCGCCATTCTTCCTCTGTTAAATTACATGGTTGTTGAAAGAGCACAGTAACAATTAAAACCTACGTAATAATGTAATTTGTGAATGTATTGTCTCTTAGTATTCTCTCATGGCTGTGAACATAATCCTGATCTTTTATTGAAGACATTTGTTGATTTGATGTTTCAATGCAATGTTCCAATTAAGTACATCTTTAATTAAAAGTCCCCCTGTTTAAACTTTTTGAAATAATTGGGCAATTTAGAATTCAGACATTACTGTATACCCAAGGCAGCCTTGTTTGAAGAAAAAAACCCAGGATAAATGTTTTAATAGACAATGACTTGATTTGATGTGGCGTAATTAGGTTGTTTATTTTATTCTGTGTTTGCACTGCATTTCTTCAATATTTAAAAACATCACCACTGCAGAGCACAACTAATCTATGAACAAAGCTGCTGAGAAATAGGCTGTGAACAAGAATTGCTGTCAGAGGAAATGGCTTTTCTCAATCCACTCTTGAAATTAAATTTGTCTTTTAATCAGAGCACCCTGAGAGAAAAACAACTCGCTGTTGTTTGATGATTAAAGTTTGAGATAGGAGCATTGAGGGTCCTGTATAAGTATCTAATATAAATTCTCAGATCAATGTTGTACATTAGACTGTGTCAGATTTAACAGTATTTATAATTAAAAACGATATTGTGCGTTAGAAGCACCGGGTGATTTCTGTGGTGGAAGAGAAAATATATTGAATATGCCATGCATGGGTGGTCAGTTGTTTGTGCAGCAATTGAAGTTAACCTCATACACAATGCAAAAAGAGATGGAGGAGCATGGTCAACAACAGCCCACAGCTCCGGCTCCCTGGTGGGTTAATCAGGCCATGCTATGGGACATAATTATTTTTAGGAAATAACAGAAACAGTGACCTGTGCAACTTTTACTCTGGTCAGTGAGCCAAGGATGTACAGTTGAACGAGTACTTGTGCATCCATAAATGCCTGGAGACAGAGTCAAGCTGTATTCATTGTGCATTGTTTCTGAATCCCAGGGGGCTTCAATATGCACAGCATTCTAAAATAACAGTCTGTACTGGAAATGTAAGTCATTGAAAAATAACTGTTCCTGAGGGGGTGAAAAACGCACATCCAGTAGAGTCGGGCATGAGTAGATTTTTAAAAACCTGTACGCTTCACATTATTGCTGATTCTCCATGATAAAAACAGGGGGTTTATATTTGTCGTGGCTTCCTTCCTTGTTTATCTATCAAGCCACTAGACGCCTTAAACCAGGGGTGTCAAACTCAATTTCATCGCGGACCACATTCGCATAAAGGTTCCCCTCAAAGGGCCGCTTGTAACTATATAAATATATAATATATATATATATCAAATAATGTATTATATTACATTATTGCCTCTGAATTGGATTATTATCAAGCAGGTTGCCCATCACGGTCACTTTAGCGCAGGCGACGTGGGAATTGTAGTCTTTCATAGTGTGTTGACTACAGACGTCACAATTAGGTGGCCTTTCTTATAAAACAAAATACTGGCTCTAACACTATTCATGCATCTGTCCAATCCCTTTTCACTCTCTCTGTGGATGACCGTTTTTGTAATTACTCACACTTACACAACGGAGAGCTGTAGCTTCAAAGTGTGCGTCCTGTAAACCCTGCTGGGCGATCCACAGAATACAGCACAGGGTTAGCCTCTTTCCAATAACAGCTGGCAGGCTGTCTGGCCAAACGCCACAATGAATACTCAGCATGCAAAGCTTATCTAATTGTATTGAGCAAGTGCCATGCAGAGAAAAACTGTTTAGCATTTTTGTGCTGTTCTTAAAAATGTTTGCTTTCACACCTGCATGTATGAATGTAGAGAATATATTTACACTGATGTACGTATTACAGGATCAATAACAGAGGAAATAATAGCTCTACATTTAAAGGGATATTTTGGTAAAGTCAATCCCTGATAATAAATAGGGCTTCAAACCCTATTTAACAATAAACAAGGAGAGATACCTGGAGGGCAGGACATGGAGAACTGGCTGAGGGACAATGAGCCATATGTCATTACTGGCAGGTTAATCTTTTATATTGCACTGTGCTTTGGCCGTAATTTAAAGGACCGATTCATTTCATTGCACCCTCCCAGAATAGACTCACATCTGAGTTCATATTAAACACAGAATGGTCACGTGTCTTCTTCTCAATTTCTCTCTTGTGGGACCACGTTTTCAATTAGAACCAAATGTTGAATATGCCCTCCTGTCACGGGAGTTCATGGATTTTTTTAAGTAAGCTATTAGACAGGCTCCTAAATACCATTCATGTCGGGGTGTTTGATCAATACTCAAGTTCCCCTCGGACGGGAAGCGATGTTAGAAGGTTGCATGACACCCTTGGTGCTGATCTTTCTCCAAGGCCTAATGATTGCCGAACGAACTCTTGGGTGTCCAGAATAGTATGTTGTCCCTCATTAGAGATTCAAAGGAATAGACAGGGTTGACTTTTAAAAACAAGATGGAATTATTTAGGAGAAGGTGACACATGGCTATAAATGTCCCATAGTTTCCATCAAAAGCACGTACAGAGAGAGAGACCCTACAGCTAAATCGATTATACATGTGAGGCTGCAAACTTGGCACCTCACGAAAAGCAAAGCAAATGTATTTGTACAGCACCTTTCATCCAGAAGGCTTTCAAAAGAGCTTAATATAAGAGAGAAAGGCCTTGAGAAAATGTAACACAAGGAAAAAATTAAAACCTAAAAATATAAGTAAAAAGGCATGTGAACGATCTGAGAGCTGTAGGTATTATCTAAGCAGGAGATGTGGGGTGCTTATAATTTAATAATTAGAAAATCAGAGCACGTTGCGGTTGTAGGTGAAAATGCCTGAAAACAAGTTAGACCACATTCACTGTAAATCAGTTGTACTGTTTTCTCGCTCTTTATTTCTGTCCCTTTTCCGTATACCTTGGACTATAACCCTAGTGCAATTTAATAATCTTTAAACAGAGATTAATCTCAGACAGCTCTCTTATATCAGAACTGTTTTCCTCATGAATACAAATAAACTTCATCCACTTCCTCCACTCAAACTAACCAGGATTTACTTTGACCCTAAGAAATTAGTCATTCAGAGCAGCACCTTACTTCTGTGGATAGTGGTTTCATTTCCAAGATATTTCTTGCAGGTTTAGGGGAAGATTTTCAATCAAGGCGTTTGAGAGTGGCTCCATTTTCCAGTCATGTCCATATCTTCAAAAGTCCTTCATGGAATTCAATTTCCTCTCCTAAAGCAACAGAATGTGTTTATCTCTCTGACTATTAAGAGGCCTTATGAGCTCTGAGCACGAGCCCAGAGTTAGTCACAGGTCGACTCTCTCGCTGCCTCTCAGCTCTCTGCTGTACCGAGCTGGACTGGGATTGACTCCAGCACTCTTTACAGCCTCAAGGGGTAATGGAGTGTGGCTGCTGGATTGGCTCTTCCCTCAGTGTGTTCTGCTCGGCTGTAATAACATAGGACATGACATTTTCATCTGGTAAACTTTTTCTCATTTGGCTGCTGTCACACATAGAAACTGAAGCTGTTTTTGCGGGTGACTTGAAGAAAGTTAAGGAGAGAGAAAGCACAAACCCACATATAGGAAACACACATCTGCACACACTTACTTATACAACATAATGTAAGAGAATGTTACTGCTTATTAAGCAATTAATGTATGTGATGTACTTTTGGTTTAGTGATGAAATCATTGTTTCTTTAGAAAACTCCCACCGGGTTGCAAATGAGCTAGAAACCCTACTGTACATGCAGCACATCTGTGTTAGTATTACCTGTTACAATGCTTTTATTGTATGTGTCCCTGGTGTGTCAGGGAACTCACAAAGTGTCAAACAAAACCCTCTTTTCCTCCGTACCCACTTCTCTAAAAACGGAGCTGATCCAGATTTGCTGCCGATATGACGTAATATCGGAAATGTGGGCTGGCTTTACGCCCACAGCCCTATCAGAAACGTTGCTATCAGAAACAATGCACAACGTGTTTTGGACGTAATATGGTCTTTGTTTATATTAGCAAGCATCGCTAACACTCAAAGCTAACCTGTACTGGAGATTATGTGTAAAAAACAGGAAATAAAAAGGTACTCACCTTGTGGTAAACCCGCAAGAGAAAAAGCATTTGAGCTCCATACTGTTTCAGAAATAATCCTTGATGTGGTTTGGAACATGGCGTTTCATCACGGCAGCATTTAGTATCTCGGAAGAATTCTGAGCAGGCATTAGCAGTGGGACTAATAAAGGTATTCTGATTCTGATTCTGATTAATACCTCTGATACATCACAGTCAAATCTTCTCTTGTCTCATGAATTGCTTGTTTGAATCACTCAAGTGTCTTGTCAGCTTTGCCCCCTGCATGATGCACATAAACTGCAGGCACCACAGAGAGATACGATTCAATACTCCTGGTTTCTATCATTGGCCACCAGTCAGTCTGCAACTCCTTTGTGAACCTGAAATCTCTACAGATTATAAAAGGAAGACGCCTCATGGTGTTTTCAAGCGAGCATCCTGAAAAAGATCAGAAAGTCCCCCCGGTGAGTTGGAGGTTATATTCACGGGAAGTCTTAGGCTCAGCATGAAAGCAAATGTGGCAGCCAAAGAGATGGATATGAGTTTTGAATAAAAAATAAAGCATGATAACATTATACAGTTAAGGTGAAACAAATAAAGTGTAAAGCAGTTGATCACACTTTGGCAGGTAATTATAGTGCAGAGGCTCATAAAAGGGGAAATAGAGAGCAAGGTTTAAACTTGTATCATAAGAAACCAAGAGACAAGTTGGCAACTTTGTGAATCAGTACTTCGACCAACAGCAGTGCTTTGAGCTAGATGCTAATCTCAGCAGGCTAACCACTCCTATTATGCTAACATGCTCACAATGTTATGCTAACGCTTTGATGCTAAGCAGTTGATATCATTACCATAATCCTCAATTTAGTTTAGCACTAAATACAAAGAACAGCTAAAACTGATGGGAATCTAATTAGTTTTGCAGGTTGTCAATACAACAAAGTAGGCTATATTGTAGTTTACAGGACGAATCAAAAATGTTCATGAATTATGATGTGAGAGGAAAAAAAGGATGATACTTTCTTAAAACTCATCCATGAGATTAACATGGACATCTTTACCAGATTGTATGGCAATTCATTCAACAGCTACATTTCACTCTTACCAAATGCCAATATGTTTACATTTTTGTGCAAAAATGGGTGACCATTTTGACCTGTTGGAAAACCCTGGGGCTCCAAAGTTTGTTTCTTCCTCTGGGGGAAATGATTCTCTGTAATATAATGGCAATTCATATCATAGTTACATTTTTACCGATACTTTAGACCACAGTGGTGGACTGACTGGCCCAAAGACAAACCAACAAGGCCATAGAGATAACATGAGTAAGATTTATTTTGTAATTAATGCTACATTTTTTTGTAAAATTCTAGGAACCTTTGCTCATCTCACCAAAAGTATTTTCAGGTTAATTGTCACAGCTCCAGGGTTGAACTCAGTCTCATCAGCTGCTTCAGTCTTTCTGACCTTTCCCTGCTGATGATGATCTCGCCCAGACTTAAAATAATTGATTAGCTAAAATACCAGCCAGCTTTTCAAGCGTTATCTCTTGTCCCTTGGCATGCAATGAAAGCCCAGGTCAAAACAATGAAAGTCATGGATGATCCTGTCATCCATATCTGGGGCCATTATTATCACACACACCAGGCTATCCTACAGAAGGCCAGTAGATTGAGAGTAAATCAACCTAATATACAAGAAGCAAGAATGTTAGGTTTGAAACACAAATGCTAACTGATGCATTGTCAGTTTTTTCCCTTGTTTGTATCAGTTTATAAACACATAATGAAAGTGATTATACTGAAGAAAGATCTTTTGATTAACAGCTATCTATAGTGCATTGATTGGTTTCCCACTGACTGAAATATTTCAATAACCATTGGATGGATTGTCATTAAATGTTTTTACAACATTTATGTCAACGTTAGTAAGAATTACTGTTGATGATCCTTGGATTTTGCTTCAGCTTCATCATCAGTTGAAGTTTTCAGATGGTCAAATCCTTTGGTTAATGACTAATTATGGAAAATAATGACATTCCCACCACCATGTTTACACTCCAAACGAGAACAACTTGCTAAACATCAATATGTAAGCATTGCGAGCATGTTAGCATATCTAAATTCTAAAGTCTGTTTCTTTAAGCAAGGCTTTACCGAGCTGTTAGTGGCAGCCTTTTAGTCTTGTTATGTTAAAAAGATGGGGCAGCCTTTCAACAATGGAAGATCATTTTTATTAGGGTAATCATCATTTCATTGTTAAAATATCTTCAAAATTACAATAGAAGAACACAATTACCAAGGCACTGCAGGTAATGACGATGCCTGCCACCACCACCATCATCATCATCATCATCATCATCATCATCATCATCATCATCATCATCATCATCATCATCAACATCATCATCTTGCAACATCATCCTAATCATCATCACCATTTACAGTTAAATTCTTCCTCTCAGAGATATAATGATGAAGTGATATGGCTGCTTTTTCTAAATGTGCAAATGAAAAGCTGGTGATAGGGCTGAAAATAAAAGTTTGATTAGTACCCAACACTGAGAAATTCCTCAGGGCTCCAAATTATTTCAAGAAACCAGAACCAGAAGTATGAACCAGGGTTAAAACTCACTTCCAAGAGGACAGCCGCAGGGTAGCAGCCTAAGGAATGCATTTTATTACGTGCAGCACAAAAGTATGATAGGAAATTAATCACATTTATTTCGGTTTAATTACTGTATGGCCAGTAAAAGTCTGATTTCATAAATGTGCCTGGTCATAGCTGTGTAATTTACTAATGAATGTAATGTTCAGTACAGTCGGCGCGTTCACACCGGAGTACTTTTACCCGTACTTTTCCCGTTTATTTCCGTTAATGCCTGGAATTTTGCGTTCACACCAAAAAGAGTACTTAGTTCCAAGAACTTTTACCCCGCCCCCCATTTTCGAGGTGCCTGCTAGGAGAGGTGCTGACGTAGTCCTGGCGGAGAAAATGGGATGAACGCGACGACGGGCAGAGTGTTGCGAAACCACGGGCCCGCAAAAACTCAAAACGTTTGTGAGAGCCGGCCATTTTAGGTTT